>NC_081415.1:52189711-52347211 GCF_030272615.1 Cryptomeria japonica | reverse complement strand
TTAACAACCAAGGAAGGGCTCTTATATTAATTTGATCCCCATCGCTATTTAATTGAATGACATTTTTCATTGCATGATTGGCTTCTTGAATGTCACTACAAATTTTGACAATTTTTTCTTTGTCATGCCTTCCATCCAATATTTTCCATAATGTTTCTATTATATTCTTTCTGATATGCATTGTATCAAACAAATTCACAATTTTTAGCTTCTCATAGTAGGGCAACCTACTAAATTGTCTGGGATAACTTTCTAGTCCCTATGGAAGCCAACCACTAATGCCTTGATGACCTTCATGAAGCATATAGGTTAAACAAATTAACAACAACAATCATTGTCAATTATAGCATGAGTAAACAAAACATGATATACAAATATAAATTCCAAAAATATCATATATGATAGAAACTATTTGATCGGATGTATAACCTTGACGATTAATTCTACTATATTCCAAATTCCATAGGCGAGGTGTCATTCTTCGTGGTTTTGATGTAGTCTCTTCTTTCCCATTAAAAAGATGTTTTTCAATAGTTTGATACTTATGAATTCTATGGAGGAAGTTCCTATACTCATCAAACACATGCTTTCCTAAACTTGTTGTATGACGAGATTTCATCTTTGGACCACAAACTAGACATGCAAATTTTCCCTTTGTTTGAAGACCTGCAAGATCATATATAATTGGATTAAATATGTCAATTTTTATAATTATATATAATATCTACTTCATAAAATTAAATATCATTAAAGTGAAATCGAACATTACAACATACCACAAAAATGTGTTAGCCATGGGGCATCATGAATTGTCCATACAAGTATTGCATGGAATTGAAATTGTCTTTGTCCTATTGGTCTTGAGACGTCATACATAGTGATGTCATTCCATAACTTTAGTAACTCGTCAATAAGAGGATCGATATATACATTCATATCTTTGACATGGTACTTACTTAGTTGAATGAACATAAACATTACCTAATTATTACAACCATTTTACTACAATATATATAAATTAATGTACATGAATATTAAATGAAAAAATTATAAGTCATTATGCAACAAATAAGACAAATGAGATACTACTACATTAAAGAAAATTGATGTAAACAAATACCTGGAACAGTCATTTCCAACATTATGTGCTCCCTCTTTATTGCTATCCATGGAGGAATGTTATTGTTGATAACAAAAATAGGCCACACTGAGTAAATGGATCTTAGCTCTCCAAATGGATTGACACCATCTGCTGCCAATGAAAGCCTGAGATTACAAGGTTCTTCTTTAAAAAGTATGGCCTATTGGAAATTTGGAGGAATTGATTATGTGTTGTATTGATGTCAACACTAGCTTGTTTGGTTGTCTACCGGGTTCTGGTAGAGTGCTTAGATTGTGATGTTGATGTGGAGATCATCTCTGGTATTCTCTGGTATGTTCAGTTTGGTGGAATTGGTTTGGCTCAGTTATTCTATTATTCAAATGCATGTCACATTCAGTTGGTTTGGGATTTGGTGATCTGAAAGTTGTCATATGTTCTAGTAAGAATTTTGGTTACCGATAAGGGTTTTACCGACAGAGCTTTGTTGAAGATCTTTTGATGGATTTGATAAGTGGTGTTGCTGTGGCTTCTAGAAGGTTCCTGGGATGTTGATGACTATCATGTTCATGTTCTAGTTGATCGGTGGTGTTACATTTAGCACCGAACCTAATGCTATTATGTGTTATTCTGTTAGGTTATGGACCAATTTATGTAACATGTTGGTGGATGTTCCCAATGCATTACTGGTTGGATTTATTGTTTGGTTAATGTTGTTTCAGTCTTAGGATGACTTGGATTATCATTGGTTTGTAGGTTTATGTAATGAATTTATTATATTATCTTTTAGGCGACTGACCTAATTGTTTAGGTCCAAGGTTGGTATAAATATGATGTAAGATCTCTTTGCAAATCACAACCAAGGATGTTTATGCAATTATCTATGTGTGAATAAAGTTGTAATCATATGTAGAGGATTTGGTTGATCATTGGTGATTGAATTGGGTTTGTGTTAGAGGTTTAAGACCTCCGACATTGATCTTAACCAAAACTATACTCAAGCATAGGAGATGCTATTCTAGCAGTTCAATCTTCATTCCAGATTGTAGTCTAAAGATTTCTTGTAGTCAGTGAGACTCCTTTTGTGATGAGAATTGCGCTATAGGTTGTCGGCCTTCATGCATGTGCATGCCCCTTATTTGTAATATTTATTCATCAAATCAGTGGATAGATATTGTGGGTCTCCAATCCCACCGTGGTTTTTCCTCATTGAGGTTTTCCATGTATAAATTTGTGATGTTATGGTGTTCGTCTTTGTGGTTGCATTATTACTTATTGTTATCTGCTTTTATGTATACTAGTTGCTAAGTTGTTATGCTAATAAGGTTAAAATTAATCATTCCAGTAGAACACTAATTCAGCCCCCCTCTTAGTGTTCTTGGATTCCAACAATTGGTATAAGAGCCTGGTGCCTCGAAGTAAATATAACTACTTGAGGAAGATCCTGTATCTGGAATCTATGGAGATGAGTATGAGGAAGGAACTTCAAGTTGCACTTGAAGACTATGATGTTGAAAGATTGAAGAACATGAAGCTACAAGACGAGCTAAGATATGTGAGGGAATTCATTTTTACTTTGCAAGAGAGGTTGTCATCCGTGCAAGACAAAAGGAAGGAACTCTGTGATCAATTACAAAATCAAGATGATGGAGAAAATTATTCTTTAAAGGAACTATGTCAGAAGTTGAGTCGATAAAATGGTGTCATGAAGAATGAAATGCAAGCCCTAACCATGAGGATGTCGAAGGAGATTGAAGATTGGAATAAGAATGTGTAGCGTCGTAAATTGTACGCACTTGCTAGGGTGGTACAATTTCACACCTAGTTTAGCACCCGCCTTGGTGCATTTTACATTTTGCATTGCATTTCTCCTTTAGCACTTAATTAATCAAATTAATTAGGTCTAAGGTCCTATTTCACCATTCTCCACATCATAAATTTGGGCCCTTTCGTTAAAGCGTGCCCTTTTCATTTTATTCCTCCAATACATCATTCAATCAAAAACCCTAATTAGGCCCTATTCTGAGCTTGGGGGCTTGATTTCGGGGGTCAAAACATCTCGAAATCACCTGTAACTTCGGGATTCTCTCTAAAATCATCATATCTGACGGCCCTGAAAATTTGATGAAAAGTTGCCGGGACCATGGCGCCTAGAGTGCACATGGTCCCGGACATTTCTCCCGAAATTTTAGGAGCGCGATCCAATCATAAAATAAAGCTTAACCCCAAGAAATTGGCAGGATATTCAATCTCTAGGTCGGCCAAAAGATGAAATTACGACCTAGGGTTTCATACATAAGAGCTCTCTTTCTTCATTTGAAAGGATCCGAATTTTGTTTTCAGGAACCTCATATGCAGCGAAAGAGCAGATCTTGGAAGACTTCAACAACATTCAACATCCCTCTATCAAGCATTCATCAATTCCATTCATCCATTTAGGGCTTGGAAGACATTGAAGAACAATAGGAGATTACCGACTGAAGATTGGCTTGTACCTCTCCCTTGGGGGTTGGGTATGATTTCATGTTGTTTTCATGTCTTTGCATAAGCTTCAATATCTCATTTATTCATGCTTTAGATCACTTTGCATCTTGATTTAGAGCATTTACATTATCATTTAGAAGCAATTAGGGTTCTAGGTTGCTCTAGTTTGCTTACTTGCATTTTAGATCTTGCACACACACAAGGTCTGCACACACATTACTTTTACAATACAACTTGGCTATTCATGGAGGTGGAAATCACCGAAGCGGGGGTTTGACTAAGGCAAAACCCTATATAGCTGCCCAAACACCTTTTTCAGATACAAGTGCAGGTTTTGAGACTCAAACGACGCTGCAGGTTACAGATCCGGGAAAAGCAGGTCGAGACAGTACCCCACACCAAATTGCAGAGCAAAATACCAGGACAGGGGCGTGGGGCACCCTGGTCCTGCCAGGACAGGGGCGCTGGGTGCCCTGGTCCCTGGGACAGAGGCGCTGGGTGCCCTGGTCCTCCTGACAGATAGCATTTTAGACAGTTTCCAGAGTGCAAAACAGCAGTTTTAGGTGCAGTTCCGGGACAGAATCAGGACAGTGGCGCCCGCGCCCCCGTCCTGAACATTTTCAGTCAAATTTTGACTCTGGGTACGCATCTGCATTCTTGTTTTATCCTTGTGTTTATAGCTTTCCAGTGTTTAAGTTCAATTCTGCATTCTTGTTGTGAGCTCATACTTGCATTTTAGGGTTAGGAATTGAACTTGCATAATCTTACCTTTCAATTACAACAAAGGAATAGAAACCCTAATAGGTAGCCCATGGCTCTCTCTTTCACAAAAAGAAGTAGCCAATTGTGTGATACCTCTAGGCTCTTTCGTATGCCGTAATGTGTGTCAAAAGGTAGGATTAGGGCATGATAACCTAGTCTCGCTTTTTCTCCCACACATTTTGGTGAACCCGACGTGAATCTATCATTGCTTCCTCGTGCATTGCATTTGTTAGATCTAGATCTAGATTTAGTGTGTTTTCATTTCATTTTCATTAAAAAGAAAAAAAAAAGAGTGTGTTTCTTTGCATTGTGTGTTTAAATTTCATGCAACTTTTATTTCAAAATGTCAGACTTTTATTTGCAAAATGTTCATGCTTATGATGATTATTATGAGTATAGCCAAGATGAATTAGATGAAGCTTTAGATGATTTTTTGAACCCTAAAGATGCCAAACCTTCATTTTACCAAAAACTCATAAACCTTGTTACTATGCCATTTCGTTGTGATGAGAAAGATAAGCTGAATGATTCCTCTCAAGGGTACATTCCTATCAACTCTTCCACTAAATCTAGTAACATGGTTTTTTTCAACAATCCCCTCTATGAAGAGATATCTCCTTTTGAACCAAAAGATAAACCTCTTGATAGCTATGATCATACTTTGTTGGATGATGCTCTTGATGACTTTGTGGCTTTATCAAAATCTTTAAACAAGAACAAAACTTCTAAATTGGTTAACATGATAAACTTGAATGAGCATAAAAAGCCTCTCTTTGAAGTCCAAGGTGCCTATCCTTCTCCCACCTTTCAAGTTCCTAAATCACCTCTCCTTACTGTCCAAGGAGGGTATGATCATGATTCCTTTCATACTCCGAATAAACCAATCATCACTGTGCAAGGAAGAAAACCTATAAGTCCTTATAGTTATGCCAAGCAAATAACTAGAGAGAGTTATCATGCGGTTGCCCATACTTACCATACCAGAAATAATAGACAGCCTAGTCCTCCTCCTGTTATTCCAGTTTCTCTTCCGAATCCTCAACCAATTCTTCCGCAAGCTCCATGTATTTCACAAGTTCTTAGTAAGGAATATGATCTCATAGAACAACTTAAAGTTACCCCTGCTAAGATATCCCTTTGGGATTTGATTCAAACTTCTTCCGCTCATCATGGAATGTTACAAGATGCCTTGAAAGATTTGAATGTTCCTCCACCGAATACATCTAGTAATATAGCATCTTTGGTTAACTCTGTGATGAATCCTAAAGCTAAAATTGTGTTTACCCAAGATGAGTTGCCTACTAGTGAAATTCAACATCAATATGATCCCTTGATGATTGTGGTTATCATGAAAGACACTGCTATAAGACGAACACTAGTAGATAATGGCTCTGGTCTTAATGTGTGTAGCATTAATCTTTTGCATAAGATGAATGTGGATACATCCCTAATTGAGCCGGACTCTCGTCCTATTCGAGGCTTTGATAATGTGGCTAAAACTTCATTAGGTACTATCACCTTACCCATCACAGTGGGGCCTGTTACTTTGCCTACTCCTATCCATGTTATGTCGGGAAATCTAACATATAACTTGTTATTAGGGAGACCTTGGATTCACAGTATGCAAGCTGTCCCCTCTATATTGCACAGACAAGTTAAGTTTATCTATAACAATAAGACATATACCTTGATAGGTGATACTAATTTCCAAGCTTGTTTACAAAACATCTACTTCCAAAGGGGGTTCTTCTAAGCCGTCCTTGTCTAGTGATGACTCTTTAAATAAGATACCTATTGATGAATCCTCGCTCTCTAATGATCAAAATTCTTTGGATGAGTCTGGAGCTCCTGAAGAAGACTCTTCTTGACTTGAAACTACACATAAGAAGGATTTTGATCCTGAGAAGGTTCTCGTAGACGACGATTGGGGATCCCTTGATTTTAATCCCACCTTTGTAGGTGAATATAAGGTTCCTTCTAGAGAGCTTAAAGTTGAAAAGAAGGAAGAAGCTAAAAATAAATCAACATTACCTGAGCCTATGAGTAATAATTTTGTGGCCGCTTCTCAAACTTCTTCTCCTCACACTTCCAATTCTGAAGAGTTTGACTCTTTGTCTTATGAAAAACCACCTTCTCTTTCTGAAATGGCTGATCGTTATGGTCATGGTTTTCGCATTTTTGCTAAGCATGGGTATCATGGAAATGGTTGTGGCACTCACGAACAAGGGATAAAAGTTCCTCTAGAGAATAATCTTCACAATTATGCCTTTGGACTTGGCTATAATCCCTACAAGCGCACTAAAGCTTCTAAGAGACCATGTATTAGTGTTAATGCTATTTCTACATCTCTATCAATGCAACACCTTGAGTACATTGATGAGGATCCTTCGTGTGCCTGTGCTTTGGATGTGTTTCCTACCAATGATGCTTTAGCTGAGTTTTTAGGAGCATATGATACTCTTCCTTGTTATCATCACAATAGGGTACTCCCTTATTGTTTGAACACTGAAGCCTATTTTGGAAAAGAGATTGATAATGATGAGATTGTGAAAGAATTCCCTCAATTAAAGGATACTCCTCAACAAAGTAATCTTCTCATAAGTGACACAACTAATGTTAAGATGGATCCTTGCAATGAAGAAAAAGTTATTAAAATTGGAAAATGTTTGGATGAAGAGGAACAAAAACAATATAAAGATTTATTGCATGAATTCCCCAAGATCTTTGCTTGGACATACTCTGACATGCCCGATATAGATCCTAAGATTGTTACTCATAACATTGTCTTAGTTCCTGATGCTAAGCCCGTGAAACAAAAGATTCAAAAAATGAATCCTAAGGTGGCTCTGCTTGTTAAGGCTGAGATTGAAAAGTTATTGGAGGCTGGATTTATCTGCCCTATTGATTATTCCCCGTGGATTTCAAATATTGTCGCTATGGCTAAACCAAATAATAAAATAAGAATGTGTACCGATTTCTGAGATTTAAATAAGGCTTCTTTAAAAGATGATTTCCCTCTTCCAAACATTGACATGATAGTTGATTCTACGGCAAGACATGCCTTGTTATCCTTCATGGACGGTTTTTCAGGATACAATCAAATTTACATAAACCCTCAAGATCAATTCAAAACTGCTTTCACCACTCCTTGGGGTACGTTTTGTTGGATAATGATGCCTTTTGGACTTAAAAATGCCGGTGCAACTTATCAACGAGCGATGACCCTTATCTTTCATGATTATATGCATAAGATTTTAGAAGATTATGTTGATGATATTTTGGCCAAATCCATTCTTCGCATAGATCATATTAAAATCCTTCGTCAAATCTTTGAAAGAATTCGTAAATATCACATGCGCTTGAATCCCCGAAAATGTGTTTTTGGTGTGGATAGTGGAAAACTATTAGGATTCATAGTTTTGCATCGTGGGATTGAGGTGGATACTAAGAAAATAGATGCTATTGTCAACATGCCACCTCCTAGAAATGTGTCTCAACTCAAAAGCTTACAAGGAAAGATTCAAGCTATTCGTAGGTTTGTATCTCAACTTGCAGATCGCACTTTTCCTTTTACTCAGCTTCTCAAAAAGAATATCACTTTTCAATGGAATGAAGATTGTCAGCAAGCATTTGAAGATTTAAAAATGTATCTAGCTAATCCTCCTATCCTTCGACCGGCCGAACCTTCTCAACCCTTCCTTCTTTATACAGCTGCTTCCTCTCATGCTCTTGCAACATTATTGGCACAACATGATAAAGATGGTAAGGAGTGTCCGGTTTATTATATAAGTCATACCTTACTTGATTATGAGACCTGATATTCTGCAATAGAAACACAATGCTTGGCCTTGGTGTTTGTGACTCAGAAATTGAGACATTCAAAAGTCCATCCTTTGAAGCATCTTTTCTCTAAAACTGATTTATTAGGACACCTAGCTAAGTGGGTTATGATGTTAACTGAATTTGACCTTAAATTTGTTTCACAAAGGGCAATTAAAGGGCAAGCGTTGACCGATCACTTAGTTGAGGCCCCTTCACCTTTCTCCTTCCCTAATCCTGAGTCTTTTCCTGACGACTTCATCCTTTGTACAGGGAAAGATGAAACTTGGGAGTTATACTTTGATGGCTCTAAGTGTCGTACGGGATCGGGGGCAGGTGTTGTTCTGATTTCTCCTACAAAGAAGTCTATTCCCTTGTCTTATCGTCTCAATTTCCTATGTACCAATAACATTGCTGAGTATGAGGCTCTTATAGCAGGAATAAAGGCAGCCTTAGCTTTGAATATAAAACACGTACATATTTTTGGAGATTCTCAACTGATTATAAGACAAGTAACAGGACTATATCAAGCGAAACAAGACAAATTATCACAATATAAAGACCTTGCTATCTCTTTGTTACAAAAATTTGATTCTTACACCATGGAACCTATTCCTCGAAAAGATAATCGACATGCGGACGCAATGGCATGTGTGGCTTCTCTTGTATCTTTAGAGGACCCTGTGATTGATCTTAAATTTGTTATTCACAACCTTATTTCTCCAGCTATTGTAGATGATTCCAGCCTGGTGACATGTTGCGACTTTATAGACTCAGATGAATGGTATTCGCATATCGTAAGATACTTGACTGATGGTACCTTTCCTGATTCCGCTAATAGGAACACTAGGGCTAGAGTTCGCAAGCTGTCCGCTAGATATATCATTCTTTCTAATGTTCTTTACCGAAGGGGTTATAATGGTCTTCTCCTTCATTGTCTTAACAAATCGGAAATCCCTATTGCCCTTGAAGAGGCTCATTCAGGTGCCTGTGGGGGGCATTTTGGAGGCAAATCCTTGGTTCAAAGATTGCTTCGTATGGGATATCATTGACAAACTATGCAGCAGGATTCTTTTTCATTTGTTAAGAAATGTCATCAATGTCAACAACACAATAATTTGATTCATGCTCCTGCCCAAGAACTTCATTCTCATGTAGCTTCTTGGCCTTTCTCTGCATGGGGGCTAGATCTTATTGGTAAAATCTCCCCTCCTTCATCTCAAGGACATACTTTCATTATAACTACAACAGATTACTTTACAAAGTGGGTAGAAGTCATTCCCCTTTGCTCTACTACTGCTGAAGTGATTTGTCAATTTCTTCTAGAAAACATTATTTCTTGATTTGGGATACCTTCCACTATAATCTCTGATAATAGGACATCATTTAAGAACAAGGACGTGAAGAAATTCCTCGAGAAGTATCATATCAAACATCGATTTTCTACACCATACTATCCTCAATCAAATGGTCAAGCCGAATCATCCAATAAGATAATTGAAAAAATTCTTCGTAAAACTGTGAATAAGCATGGTAAGGATTGGAGTACTCAGCTAATCTATGCTCTTTGGGCCTTCCGAACGAGCGTACGAATTGCTACCAGAACTACACCTTATAATCTTGTTTATGGTGCTAATGCTATTATGCCTTTAGAATTAGAGATTCCATCACTTAGAGTTTCTCTCAAAGGTATAGTACATGATGACGCCTATAGAGAACAAAGACTTCAACAGCTTGAGATGCTTGATGAATAGCATATAAATGCTCTTGAGCATATTCAAGCATATCACAGAACTCTACAACGAAGCTATAATGATAAGGTTATTCAACGTTCCTTCTTAGTGGGTGACTTAGTGCTCTATGAGAATTAGCGCAATGTGAACACCTTACCTGAAGAAAAGGGAAAATTTAGTCCTAATTGGCTTGGACCGTATATCGTTATTGAAGATTATGGATCAGGTGCTTACAAAATAGTGGGTGTAGATGGTACATCTCTTAAAGACCTTATAAATGCTATGCACTTGCGTAGATACTATGCTTAATTCCTCATTCCTTATCATTCATCTATTTCCTTTCTCACTTCTTTAAAATTGGATAATATGTTAGCATATCTTTGTTAGAGCAAATAGAATTAAATGATGTTTTGTTTAATCTATGTTGCTTCGTTCCTGACAAGCGTGTTTCTTTACTTTATGATTTGTCTTGAATTCATTTATGTAAATTTCAAAGGATTTACATTTTCATTATGTTGACATATTATACAATATCTTTATGTGTTAAGTTGAATCGTGTCATGTTGTGTTTAAACTCAAATTAAATCACATTAGTTATATGATTCATAGGCTTAATACATATTTTTCTTCCCTATCATCAATGTAGTACTTGATTAAATATTTTAATTAAGTCACACATGTATCAATTTAATCATGGAGCATTGAGAAATCAATCACATGGAAATTAAATTCAGAACATACATGTACATCTACCAAATGTATTAACTTTAATCAAAATACACATTGTTTTTAGACATTAAAGATAACACATTTGAGACAAAGAAGCATATATATATATATATATATATATATATATATATATATATATATATATGTGGATCAATATACAAAGGTAGGTCACTACACATCCAAAATGTGACCTACCCTACATCATAAGATCATCTCCTATCTCTAGAGCTGGTGGCTGGAGAGTGACGACTAGATGCTCCCTCCTGATCCGGCCGTGCAGGTGGACCCATGGGGGTATACCGTGATATAGATCGTGAATGGCTCCGAGAGGAACTCCTATGATCCCTATCCATAAGGATAGCACAATACGAGGTAGCCTCGGCCTGAGCTGCTGTTAGATCACACTGTGCCCGCTGAAGTTCCTCTAATAGAGCTCGCTCTCTCTCCCTCCATATCTCTACCTGTACTCGAAATGGAGAAAATAAATCATCATGCCGACCTGCATTCCCTTGAGGTCTATAAGCAACCTATGAGGAACTAGGGATCTGCGCCGTCATAGAGATATCTGTCATTGCTTGCTGGATCAAGGAACGCCACTCCTGCACACTAGCTGTAGCAGTAGAACAGATTTTGTGTTAGTACCATTTTATATCATCAAAACATCAATCAATCAATTTAAACTTACTATACCTGGATCTCCCTCACGCCAGTAGGGATCGTGATATGGTAGCATCTGTGACTGGGAACTACTAGGCTCCCCACGCTCGAATAATCTGTGCACGATGGGTGTAGGCTGGCCCGTACTAGAAACAGGTCTCCGTATCGCCTCATGTTCCCCCTTTTGGGGAATAAGAGGAGGATCCAGGGCTATGGTATCATCTCCTGAATGGTGGGGAGCGGCATCTGACCCCTCCTCATCATCTCTATCCTCATCCTCATCCTCATCCTCGTCTGCATCCTCACCTGCATCCTCGTTCTCCTCATCTATATCTATGTCATCATCTCTCTCCTCCTCCTCGTCATCCTCGTCCTCCTCCTCCTCGACACTAGGCTGATCTCCTATGGGCGGATCAGGCTCTCCTGCCTCCTCATGACCCTCTCCCTCCTCTGGCTCCTCCGACCTGGATCCCTGATCCTCATCTCGGTCTCCATGTCTCCATGGGCCTGGGTGGCCTGTCGGGTGATCTGGTGGAAAGATAGGCCCTGGGTATGATCTCATAAACCATGAGAGATACCTGCGCTGTGCCCCGGGATCTGCAGCATAATCAGTGATCACATCCTGGTCGGACCCATCTATATCTGTGATCTCGATATCATCTATCATAGGTCTCGTTACTGCTCTGGGTCTGGGAAGGACTCATGAGTGTCGAGTGTAGATGGGCACATCGGCTGGAACACACTGCTCTAGCCCAAACTGCCTCCGTACTCGGTCAAATTAGAATGGGACTATGATGTGTGGATATCGCCCTCTCAGTAGGAGGTTCCTCTATAAGCATGCTAACTGTCTCTCCATCCCATCCCATCTGTGCATCCGCAGATATGGTCTCCACATAGTCACCTCAGCTGTCAATCTGTCAAATGTCACTCTCCAATACAATAGATATCCAAATCTCCACTCGCTGGTAAGTGGATAAGCAAATACCCTAGGTCGCTCGCTAGCCGTACTCATCGGATAGCCGACAGGCCTGGTGCATGTAAAGTGCTCAAATATCCACACCTGCAGAAGTGTGTATGTCATCAAGCTGCAACCCTATCCAAAAACATACTCCTCGAGGTCGTGATAGAGATGTGCAAGTATACTCCGACCCCAGGCATATACTCTCCTGTGTCTCTCCATAGCCCTGATGCACCATGTGAGACCCCCATGCATGTGCGTACCTCACCCATTAGGGCAGACAGCTAGTGCAATGATGGCTATCATAAGACGTCTCATGAGGTGCACCTCTCCTGTAGGATGTAAGAGCCAGCTGACCATGATACGACCTCTCGTCTCACTCAACATGACTCTCCCTATGCAATATACCTGTTCCCTCCGATGATCCTCTACTGACCGATCGGTCGCATATGTCACGGTAGCTCCTCTGATCGGTAGGCAAAGAATGCGGTACACATCCTCAAGTGTCACTGTCATCTCCCCTACTGGAAGCTGGAACGTGCATGTGTCAGGATCCCATCGCTCCATGAGTGCCATCAGCATCGCGAGATGAAATCGAATGGCTGGCATAAGAATCATAGACCATAAACCTACTATCGACAATGTGTCTCTCTCTGCTTGAGTAAGTCGGGGAATCTGATCACGCAAACTGTGAAGAATCTGCCCCGCCGTGTGCTCTCTCATGTACGGGAGACCCTGCATCACAAAAACATAACTGTAATCAGTACTCAATCATCAAAATCATTCATGCAAACTATCGAACATCGTATGCTAACCCTGGTATCTCTCGCCAAGTCCTGATTGGGACCATGGCGCCCTGTCAGGGACCATGGCGCCCTGAAGGGACCATGGCGCCCCACAGGGACCATGGCATCTTGAAGGGACCATGGTGCCCTGTGTGGGACCCACGGTTAGATTCTAGGGCCCGCAAATGATCACAGAAAGTCAAATGCAGAAAATCAAAAGTCAACGTTCAGTCAACTCACCTTGTCCAGTGGCTCATCGTCGATCACGGCTTGTCGCAGGATCTCAATCCTCGTGGGACACTTCGGTCATCGTGAAGGCATGATGATGGCTATGTGGGCTCTGCTGCAATAGACAATACTCAAAATCAACAAAGTGACAAATGCAAATGTCACTTTCAAAGGTATATACTTTCATTCTTTTACATTTACTTTCAAAACCCTAATTTTCCTCTATCACTCATTTCATCATAACTTGAGTTTGGGAGATGCGATTTTCGAACCGTTTGTTGCGTAGGAATCGTATTTTTGTTCCCTTACTCCCTTGATGTTCCAAAAAGTGCTCTGATGAATCCTTTTTAGTGAACATCCCTCATCAATACTCCCTTACACAATTTGTCGTAAGTAAACATGCTACCCTGTTTCACCTCCCTAATAAGCAAGCCGAAACAGGGGGGCATATAGCTACTCGCAAATTTCATCACTTTCCTTAGTAAGCATTAGGTGATTTTGTGATCTAACGTGTGTTTTGTAGGGTGCGGTTCCTAACTGTGTACTACAGATACCGCTAGGGGCTTCGTCTGACAACTTATGGATATATCCTTTTTCAAATGATGTTTACTTTCTGTACTTTAGCTTGCATATGCACGTAGTACTCATATGACCGCTAAAGTGGGGGCTAAATGTAGCATCGTAAATTGTACGCACTTGCTAGGGTGGTACAATTTCACACCTAGTTTAGCACCCGCCTTGGTGCATTTTACATTTTGCATTGCATTTCTCCTTTAGCACTTAATTAATCAAATTAATTAGGTCTAAGGTCCTATTTCACCATTCTCCACATCATAAAGTTGGGCCCTTTCGTTAAAGCGTGCCCTTTTCATTTTATTCCTCCAATACATCATTCAATCAAAAACCCTAATTAGGCCCTATTCTGAGCTTGGGGGCTTGATTTCGGGGGTCAAAACATCTCGAAATCACCTGTAACTTCGGGATTCTCTCTAAAATCATCATATCTAACGGCCCTGAAAATTTGGTGAAAAGTTGCTGGGACCATGGCACCCAGAGTGCACACGGTCCCGGACATTTTTCTTGAAATTTTAGGAGCGCGATCCAATCATAAAATAAAGCTTAACCCCAAGAAATTGGTGGGATATTCAATCTCGAGGTCGGCCAAAAGACGAAATTACGACCTAGGGTTTCATACATAAGAGCTCTCTTTCTTCATTTGAAAGGATCCAAATTTTGTTTTCAGGAACCTCATATGTAGCGAAAGAGTAGATCTTGGAAGACTTCAACAACATTCAACATCCCTCTATCAAGCATTCATCAATTCCATTCATCCATTTAGGGCTTGGAAGACATTGAAGAACAATAGGAGATTACCGACTAAAGATTGGCTTGTACCTCTCCCTTGGGGGTTGGGTATGATTTCATGTTGTTTTCATGTCTTTGCATAAGCTTCAATATCTCATTTATTCATGCTTTAGATCACTTTGCATCTTGATTTAGAGCATTTACATTATCATTTACAAGCAATTAGGGTTTACTTTCTAGGTTGCTCTAGTTTGCTTACTTGCATTTTAGATCTTGCACACACACAAGTTCTGCACACACATTACTTTAACAATACAACTTGGCTATTCGTGGAGGTGGAAATCACCAAAGCAGGGGTTTGACTAAGGCAAAACCCTATATAGCCGCCCAAACACCTTTTTCAAATACAAGTGCAGGTTTCGAGACTCGGACGATGTCGCAGGTTGCAGATCCGGGAAAAGCAAGTCGAGACAGTACCCCACACCAAATTGCAGAGCAAAATACCAGGACAGGGGCGTGGGGCACCCTGGTCCTGCCAGGACAGGGGTGTTGGGTGCCCTAGTCACTGGGATAGAGGTGCTGGGCACCCTGGTCCTCCTGACAGACAGCATTTTAGATAGTTTCCAGAGTGCAAAACAGCAGTTTTAGGTGCAGTTCTGGGACAGAATCAGGACAATGGCGCCCGCGCCCCCGTCCCGAACATTTTCAGTCAAATTTTGACTCTGGGTACGCATCTGCATTCTTTTTTTATCCTTGTGTTTACAGCTTTCCAGTGTTTAAGTTCAATTCTGCAATCTTGTTGTGAGCTCATACTTGCATTTTAGGGTTAGGAATTGAACTTGCATAATCTTACCTTTCAATTACAACAAAGGAATAGAAACCCTAATAGGTAGCCCATGGCTCTCTCTTTCACAAAAAGAAGTAGCCAATTGTGTGATACCTCTAGGCTCTTTCGTATTCCGTAATGTGTGTCAAAAGGTAGGATTAGGGCATGATAACCTAGTCTCACTTTTTCTCCCACACAGAATGAAGAAAATATTTCTAAATATTTGAAAGACATATATGAAGAATGCATTAGGTTGGCACATGACAATGATATATTGAGAACTGAATTAGTATAATCCCAGAACAATGAGCAAGAGTTGGAAAGAATGGTGACAGTCCTAAGAAGTGATCTAGATGCTGCAAATGAGTAGAAATATAAGTTCAAGGTCATTTTTGCAAAGCTTGATGAATTATTGAATAATCAAAGGGATAGTGGAGACACTAGAGGTCTTGGATTTGAGCATGGAGAAAGCTCTAGTACTACAAATTAGGATGATACATCTAGTCAGAAGATCAATCAGGAGAATCCACCAGTCAACTAGAATCTGAGGTCATCGGTAAGTCAACCCAATGTACATAAATTTAATGGTAGATGCTTTGTTTGTAATAAGTTTGGTCATATGGGAATTCAATGTAGAAATAGAGTTAATCAATATAATAATTCAAGTACTGGTCAATGTTTCAATTGCAAAAAGTATGATCATAGGACAACAGATTATAGAATGAATGTAAAATGGCATGCATATGGAAAGTTTGGACATATGGCTATGTTGGTAGTGGGCCAGTGTCCCTCATGAGGATTCGTGACATGGTTTAACAATGTCCTCTAGATTCTATAAGTGTAGTGGTTGTATTAGGCATTGACAGGTATATCTTTTGGTGCAATGACAACCCTAGCTTATAACAAGTGGTATCAAAGCTTCATCATAGCTTTGAATCACGCAAGGCATGACGAGTGACACTAGGAGGGGGAGTGTTGGTAGTGGCCTAGCATCACTCATGAGGATTTGTGACATGGTTTAACAACCTCCTGTGGATTCTATAAGTGTAGTGGTTGTATCGAGCATTGATAGGTCGATATTTTTGTACAACGATAGCCCTAGCTTGTAATAGGATGATCAATGTAGGGTGAAGAATAATCAAGGTTACAACAAGGCAATTGAAAAGAACAATGTCACTTGTTATGCATGCAACAAAGTAGGACATGTTGCTAAATTTTGTAGAAGAAAGAACCCACCAACAAGAAATGACAAATCTGTTGAGAAGGGAAAACAAAAGGTTGATGATATCCTGAATGAGCATGAGAAGAAATGGATTAGAAATTCTCAAGATTAATCAGCTGAAGCATATACCTTGGTTACTCAACCGACAGAGCAGAATGTTCCTGGACCTATAGGAAACTCATCTAGAAACTAAGGCATTAGCCTTAGGGGGAGGCAAATTGATGATAGATCTTGCATTGCCCCCAGTAGTGGTCTACTTTGGAGTAGTCAGTTTGAAGGTTAACCGACGAAGATTTGCTAGATCTTGGATCTGGTTTGGTTTACCAGTAAGAAACTTTATGAGTTATGGTTTGGTCATACATCTACTATTAAGTATTTCAAAATATTTGGTAGTGAATTGGAAAGTTTGATCTTAGATGACATGAAGGGATATTTCTTGGTTATTCAAATGAAAGCAAAGCATAAAGATGTTAAAACAAAATATTACAGAGAATTGTGGAGAGTGTTAATGTCAAAGTGGATGAGTAGTATAGAGGTCAAATTAGAAATTATGAAAGGGAACCAGAAGTGGAAATTATCATAACTGATCTAGTAACACCTATACCAAAACATAATGTTTAACCAGCTACTCGAAAGTATCAGAAAATTCAACAGTAACTAAAGATCAAAGCAGAGGAACAAAAAGTCATTAGACTCCTAGGTATGTAAGGTTGAATCATTCAGAAGATCAAATCATTGGAGACAAGAGAAAAGGAGTTATGACAAGGAGAAGGTTGGCAACTGAAGAGGTATGCTTAATTTCTTAAATTGAACCAACATCAATAGTTGAGGCATTTAAGGATGGATGTTGGATGGAAGCTATGGAAGATGAATTGGATCAAATAGAATAGAGAAACAATAGACTTTAGTTCCCCAGCCTAAAATAAGAATGTTATTGGAACTAAATGGGTTTTTAGGAATAAATTGAATGAAGATGGACAAGTTGTGAGGAACAAGGTTAGATTGGTCTGCAAAAGATATTCTCAGAAGGAAGGAATTGATTATGATGAATCTTTTTCTGCGATAGCAAGGATTTTTTGGTATGGTTTATGGTTGGTGATGACTTTACACTATGTGTATATACAAATGCAGATTGGGCTGGAGATATTGGATCAACAAAAAATAGTCATGTACTTATTTATCTACTACTGAAGTTGAGTAGTTGCTGCTACTAGTTGTACACAAGTTCTATGGATGAAGCAAATGTTGAAGGACATAAGGGTAGATTGTGATGAACCGGTAGTTATTCATTCTGATAACTCTACTGCTATAGACATATCAAAGAATCCTATATTTCATTCTAAGACATAGCACATATCAATCTGTAGTCACATAAATCTGTCCATTTTAATTAAATGAATATTTCGTATTTATTTGATTAAAAATACACTAACCATCAATTAATTAAATTAATATTTAATTAATTCATCTCCAAACATTCTTCTATTTATTTTAATTAATTCATTAAATCAAATTTCAATCAATTAAATAAATAAAATCAATTTATTTAATTAAATCCCCTTTTCCTCTTTTAAATAAATTAAATAAAATATTTATTTAAATCATTATCCCCACCCCACTTGCATTTTCCTACAAATGCAACTTGCACACATTTATTGAAATAAATGAATTTTTATTTTAAATCCTATTTTCCCTCACCCACCAAATCCACTTGCAAAATCTAAACCCCTTCTAGATTCTTCTAACCCCTTCCTAATTAGCCTAATCCATCCCCTAATTATTGTCACATTCCTAAGCAAAATGGAGTCACTTCTCAAAGACTCCAAAGTCTTTGAAAAGCATTTAATGCTTTGTGTGTTCAACAAATTAACCCCCAAAGTCTTCCAAGACCACTAATGGCTCTTACATGACCATTTATGGCTCTTACATAACCATTTATGGTTATTTCAAATCTTGTCTCCCCAAACATTTATTGTTTGACCATATTCATCCATTTCACATTTGCACAAGAATTTATCCATTGGATAAAAGCTTTATTCTTTGAATAAAGAGTTTATTCATTCAACCAACCTTGACTCAAAATCCCAAGGTCATATCAGGCATTTAATGCTTATTCCCTCTCCTCTCAACCTATCTCACATTGACACTTGTCATCCTGGGATTGGGTTGAAAGCCCTCACATGGATTTGAAATCATTCAATCCTGACCCTTGTTGAGATTACTCAATCTCAACCATCCATTGCTCCATTTTTCCTATAAATAGAGCCCATTCCTTCATAATCCAGATCCTGAAAACTTGTATGCATCTAAGCTATAGACATTTTAGAGAGCATTTTAGCATAGCATAACTAAATCTTGTCTTTTTGGTTAAAATACATCATTTTAACATTAAAAAAAATAGCTTTTCATTTCATATTTGGAGCTATACTACAAATCTCAATCCTCCATAAGCATCCATAGTGCAAAAAGCTGCTGAGAGCTACACTATTTTGGAACTTGGAGAGGAGAGGAACAAGGGAGAAGGAACTAGGAGTATGTTAGGAGGTATTTGGAGATGCCTCATCATGTTTGCTTTGATAGTTAAATATGCTTGCATGCTTTTAGTCTCTCTTTTGGTATGCCTTTTTAGATTAGTTTTCGATTGACTAACACTAATGTTTTGTGTGTTTTGTGTTCTTTGATCTTAGACTAACCTTGTGCCAATTTAGGAGGGCATCATTTGGTGAACCCGACGTGAATCGAACACGCAACCTTCTGATCTCATTTTTTTTTTTTTTTTTTTTAAATTAACATTTTGCTTGTTGAAATTGCCACACAGGTCGCACTTCGGCGCTATTGAACGCGTTTTAGCGCTTTTGCAACAATTTCTTTTAGCACTATTGACCCTAAAATACCGCTATTGAAAAGGTTTCAGCGCTATTGACAACATTCCAGCGCTATTGTCATAGTTTCAGCGCTATTGACACACTTCCAGCATGTTTGTCTTTTCGAGTTTTTGTTTTCTTTCAGCGCTACAGTGTTAATTAGCGCTTCTGCTAGAGCAGACTAGCGCTATTGTATGAATCAGCGCTTCTGCAAAAACACAGAATAGCGCTATTGCGACAGAGTGTCGCCCAAATTCACTTTGTAACCAAAAAAATCAAAACTTAGGCTTGTGGAAGCCCCCCCCCCCTTTGAGCATTGGTTTTTATTGACTTGTTTTTCTTTGTACAAGTTAACAACACAACAAAAATCACAAAAATTTTCATTTAGTGCTTAAAAAAAAAAGAACTTAAAAACACAAAAAAAAATAGTTTTTCATTGTTTTCTAGTTAGGCCTCATTTTCTTTGGTGCTTAAAATTAACAAACACAAAATTTGATTTCATTGCATCAATTGGGACCTAAAATTTACAATCCACACTTCAATTTTTGGTGCCATAAAAAGAACAATCCACTTGTCTTGATCTTTGGCAAACAAATTTTCCTTCATGCAAACGTGTTTTTCATTAAGTTGACCAGGATTTCCAAATTCTAGATTACAGAACACATTGCCTTTGAAGTTAAAATGAACACCATGACTGTTGGAGCAACATCTCCAAATAGTTAGATCATCTTTGCAAATGTTGGATTAAAAAGAACAAGTGAATTTTGTGTTTGGCATGCTTGTGCACAAAAGTTAGTCGAGTGGTCCTACCTCTAACACACACTATCCTCTCCCTTGGCTCTCGTGGTCCTAGGTGCAAGAGAAAAGTGTTAGTAACACTCAAAATTTTATTTTTTAAGAGGGGCCTGCCAAGGGATCGATACTCTTGGGAACGACCTCGAGCGGTAAATCCTTCGAGCCGCTATAGAAATCAGGTGAGAGCGAAAGCTGTAGCCTTGGGTATAGCTATTCCTACAGTGTAAATGGCCGAAAGGACAAATGGGCCCCACCACCAGTTACAAGGCTCTTAAGTGAGTCACTGCAGAATGAACTTATGTCCAAAGCCATCGAACATGACTAAACACCTTTAAGTAGTAGCCCACCTGTTCTATTGATTGAGGATATTTGAGATACAATTTAGTGCAAGAGCATAGAAGGTTTTGCTCCCAAGATACTCACCATACATATTTCCTTGAGTAGAAACATAGCTTTTTGAAAAGTCACTTGTGGCTTGATAAAAGTGGTGACTCCCCCATCATAGGGATCATCTATTTGTTATGCTCGTGCAAGACTTAGTATATCACATCCTTACCTGCCACGGCGGGATTCATAAGGTATGTAGTACCAAAGTCGAAGAAATATCAAGATGTGGGCTAAATTTATCACAACTGGCCATTTGACCTTAGGGATAAAAAGTGTTTGAAGTGTGTTCGTTTTACAGACCTAGTGCGAATTGAGCCGACTTCAGGCTTTGGAACTACACCTTAAAATACATCTAAAGGAAGGGTCAGAAACAAGTCCAAGGATTGGGTTGATCTAGACCCATACTCATTTGTACCTTTTAGGCTACAATCTTGTGTTTATGTGCTTGCTTTGTTTTCTTGTCAAGGAAAAATCAGAAAATCACTTTCAAAAACAAAGTACTCATCCAACATCTGTCAACACAACCAAAAATACCAAAAACAAAGTGCAAACAACACAGAGTCACAACTTTTATGACCATTCTTCACATCTTGCGAAAGAAGAAGTGTCATGAGAATATTACCTTGAAAAGAAAACCATTAAGCTCAAAGGCTTTGATCAAAAGGAGGAAATTCTTCTATCTCAATAGACAAATCTTTGTCTCACATAGAGTCTTTCTACATCGCATGCGTCTATACCTTCAAGGTAAAACAAACGAGTTTGATTCAGAATCATTGAACCACAGAGCTTTTATGCAATATAGAGCTCTGAGTTATCACAAAAATGAAGGAGGAAAGATTAATCCCAATTTCTTCCCAAACATCTGCATCACCTACCACATAGATCGAGAAGTGCCACCAATGCCTGAAAGGGAAGAAGATGAGTTTGTCCCATTTGTGACACAAAGTTTTTACTGAAAGTTGAAAAACAAAACATCCAGCATCTTATTCATACATCATCACTTCATCATCAATCCATCCCAAAATTCTCAAAACATTAAGAGGTTCTTGTCCCAAGATTCCTTTTTAGATATTGCTTGAAATCAAACACATCGCATCACTTTTTATATTGTTTCTACATCTAGGATAAGCTCATCCTAAGAGACACATCTATGCAGGTTAAAACTAGTTCATGAGTGAATCCTCTCATTACTAGGTAGTTAAATCTGTAACACATCTCAGATTTCTCTTCACCTTATCACATCAAATCTTATCAAAACAAACAAGCAATTCAAAGAAGGAATTTCAGTTACATCTACCTTAAAGTGATAGAGATCCCCATACAACACAAATCCCCAACCATCAATCTTTCATTTCATCACCAACTCATCATCATCTTCAATCAACTTCAACACAAACTTGCAAACAAAATGGCTCAAACCCGATCACGATCAAGGCAATGAGAAATAGAAATTGAGGAAGAAGAGGACAACCTCAATGAATTTCAAGAGGCACTTGGAGGAAATGGGAATGATGAAAACCCAAGTACACCCACTCCTTCAACAATCGAAAGGGTTCAGCATAACCCTCATTTTAACAGATTATTTGATGAAATACTAAGGAGCAACGCAGATGCTCACTTCTTAAAACTCGCTCAAGAAGGAGCCAAAATCCCCTCAGACTTTGATCTTGCCCAATTAAGACAAGCATCAGAAAGACAAAGTCGCCATGAGGAGGAAAGGTGTAGAGATCCCATCAGATATAACATCCCTCGAGGTAACCAACCACCTCCTCCTCCTAATGAAATGGAGATGTTGCGGCAACAAGTTGAAAATCTTGCCCAACAACTTCATAGTGGTGTTAAGACCAATCAATTCTCACTTAACGACATATGTCCCTATCCATTTGATAGGAATCTTTATATGCCACCCTTTCCACGCGGGTTCGAAACACCAAAATTCAAAAAATATAGAGGAAAGGGAGATCCCCGCGATCATGTCTGAGAATTTCATTCCGCTTGTCTCGAAGTCGCATATGAAGACACATACTTAATGCGCCTTTTTCCCCAAAGCTTGGGAGGAACAACCACATCATGGTTTTCCCGACTACCAGGTGGCATAAGAACATTTGAGGAACTCATCCAGAAGTTCCTATCTCATTACTCTTATAATATTGAACGCGACATCACCATGGCTGATCTATGCAACACCAAACAAAAACCAGGTGAATTATTCTCAGTATTCCTGCAACGATGGCGCCAAATGTCTAGCAGACATTCTCTTCAGTTACCTGAATGAGAACTAGTGGAAATATTCATTTCCAACTTAAACAAAGAAATGGAATTTCACCTGGATGTCAAAGACACCGATTCTTTTAATGATATGATCACCAAAGGTATAAAATGTGAAAGGGCACTCATCAAAATCTTTAATGAACCCAAAGATGGTCCTCGCCCGTGCTTCAATAGCGATAAACCGAACTTCTGGAACAAGAATAAGAACATTGTCAATGATGGAGTTGTGGATGCTCGGACTGTCCAAAATGCACAACCTGTGGTTCGGTTTGCAGGACAAAATCCTCCACCTCAAAATAACACAAATGTTCCTCCTAATCAAGGTCACATCACATCTCATGATGAACCAAGACCCCGTCCACAAAAACAAAAACGCACATACACTCCCTTAGGGGAACCCATTGAAACAGTGATGCGACAACTCATTTCTCAGAATTTGATCACTCTACCTAAGTTATCAAATTATGAGCCTCAAGTCAAACCGGCATGGTGGAAGGATACTGAACATTGTGAGTTCCATCAAGGAAGAGGACATAAGACAAGTAATTGTCACCGATTGAAAGATCTCATTCAAGATCTTATTGATCGAGGAGAAATTGAGATTGAAGGACATGACCCAAAAACAACAAATAATGATCATCTGATGTTCAAGAATCCACTTCCATCGCAAGATCAAAGGGGTCCTTCCACGTCCAGACGAGGTCCTGATACCACTGATTATACGCAAGTTGCGTATAATTACACTGTCAATCACCTGTATGATGCCAGTGAACAAATTGCAACTATCACCTTCAAAAATCCCACCTCAAATTGCAATGTTGTTACACGTCGTGGCAAGGTCACCATAAAGGAAGCTCCACAAGGCACCACCTCCATCCCAAAGCAGTACAATCTTGTGGAACAATTAGACAAAACCCCTGCACTTATATCCATTTTGGAGCTTTTGCGTCTGTCACCGTCTCATAAAACAATCTTGGATCAAGCGCTCCAAGAGGCGTCAGTCCCTGCAAACCTGAACACAGACCAATTTCAAGCCATGGTTGGGAATCTAAAGTCATCACCTTGTCTCACTTTTTCCGAAAGTGACAACTCTTCTTTCCAACAACCTCATAATGCTTCCCTACACATTGAAGGCTTTATCAACCAACACAGGATCAAGCGAGTCTTGATCGATAATGGAGCAGGCCTAAACATTTGCACACTACAGTTGGTCACAACATTGGGATATGCAATAGAATCAGTGGATCCTCGCAAGAAGATCACCATCAAGGCCTATGATGATGCAGAGCGTTCATCCAAAGGAGCTGTGGTACTACCAATCCGGGTTGGTCCTGTGGTAAAGCACATAATTTGTCAGGTTCTGGACCTTCCTTTGCCATATAATCTATTATTAGGGAGACCTTGGATACATGCCATGCAAGCCGTTCCATCTACCTACCATCAATGTATCAAGTTCCCACATAATGGTGTAGAGATCACAATCCTGGGTGATGCAAATCCTTTTGCGTATTGCCACAATATCAACCATCAACCAGAAATTACTGTTCCTAATAATAGGGAAGCCATTTCCTCCACATCATATGTAAGTCCCGCCTCTCTTGCCAGTTCTAACACCCCTATAACCAAGCAAGAAAAGCTAAAGATGAAAGTAGTAGAGGAAGGTCCTGGAGAATACAACTTGAGTCAGCTCTTTTGTGTGGGACAAATGCCCACTTCTCCTAGAACACATGGTAAACCACAGCAGTTACTCCAGCAACCACTAATCACGCCAGCATGTGCCTTGACGCCTTTCATTCTTGGAAAGAGTCAAGAGGAAGAAACACAAGATGAGGACCTAGCGGACTGGATCTATAAAGATCCCATCACCACTGACAAACTGCAAGTTACACTTCCTACGGAACAATATGGCAAAGGCCTCCTCATTATGCAAAGAATAGGATATAATGGTCAGAGTGCTTTGGGATACTGCAAACAAGGACAACATGAACCTCTGATACCAGAATTCAAGCCCAAAGATAATACTGGCCTAGGCTTTGAAAAAGAGATCCTTCCTAAACTCAGATTCAAAGGAAAACCTAGCAAACCATTTTGCCCGCCTACTACAAAGAGGACACCTTTCATAATCAAAGCACCATCAAACACTATCCCCACTGCCCCATCGAGGCTCACAAACCCACCACAACCATCTACAATACCAATCATCCCACCAAATGAACCAGTAATCCCATCAATAACACCAATAGCAGCAGCAACTATATCAGAACCCGCAGCAGCATCTATGGCACCAGCCATTCCAATAGAAGCCACTAAATCAACACTGCCGATACTTCCAGTGACAAATCCTTTAAAACCCATCACGGTTCCTGCAGCACCGATCACTACAAAGATACATAAACCAATCACACCTGCCGTATTTAACTCCAAAGACATCCCAGTATGGTATAGCAATCGGATGCTGGAGAGTGATTCAGAGACTGACTCACATGAGTGGGAATTTGATTCTGTACAGCTTAACACATCAGATGAGGAAGACACATCACCACCTCCGCCACGCAAAGACATTCCTATTTATGGAGAAGCACAGATAAAGACCACTTGGGTACCTGAGCTGGAAACATCTTCCACATACCCTACGTCTCATCCTACGCCTGATTCTGACAGGGAGAGTACCATCAACAACCTGCACCACACTGTCTTAACCCTCATTGATACCTCTAACGAACTTAATCTAATCAATGAAGTAATGCCCATTATCCACCATGAACTCATCGAATGGAACCAATCAAATCCCCCATGTCTTGACCTCTTCCAGAATGATGAGGCTATCATTGACTTTTTGGAATTAAGGGATAATCTACCAAGTGGGGATCACAAAGCTGGATTCGCCATTGAACTTAATAGCGCAGAATACTTCGGGGTGGATGCCAAACCTTTCAGCTACAAAAATATAACATTAAAACATGGATCTTCCAGTGAAAACCACACTGTGGCACTGTTTGATCCAACAAAAGTAAAAAGAAAGAGCGTATCCAATGGTGAAAACCTCTCTGAGGTGCCTGAGGATGAAGGGTTTGACATCCTCCCTACTAGTACACAACAGGAACAATCAACGATTCTTATTGAGGAAACCAAAGAATATAATGTGGGGACTCCTGAAAACCCTCATATCATACATCTGGCATCTCTTCTCACTCCAGAGGAACAGCCTCAATTCATAGAGTTCTTCCAGAAGCGTCAGATCAACTTCGCATGGTCATATGCGGACATGCCTGGGCTTGATCCTGATTTAGTCATGCATCACCTCACCGTCGCAGAAGGAGCCAAACCTGTCAAGCAAAAGCTTCGTAAGATGCATCCTCAGATTGCAGTGCTAGTCAAAACAGAACTCAAGAAACTCCTAGATGTTGGTTTCATTAGACCAATTGATTATGCAGAATGGATCTCCAATATTGTGCCTGTCGGCAAACCAAAAGGGGGCATCCGCATTTGTACAGACTTCAGAGACCTAAATAAGGCATGTCCTAAGGATGACTTCCCCCTTCCAAATATCGACATCATAGTGGATCTGACAGTAGGACATGCCATGCTTTCACTCATGGATGGCTTTTCAGGATACAATCAAATAAAGATCGCACCAGAGGACCAACATAAGACAGCCTTCACATGTCCATGGGGCACATACTGCTGGAATGTAATGCCTTTTGGTTTAAAGAATGCAGGAGCAACCTATCAAAGAGCAATGACCACCATCTTCCATGACATGATGCATACTATGATGGAAGATTATGTGGATGACTTACTAGCAAAATCACTCACCAGAGAAGGACATCTCCACATCTTAGATAGAATCTTTGATAGACTGGAACAATATCATGTTCGACTCAACCCAAAGAAATGTGTCTTTGGAGTGACCTCCGGGAAGCTTCTAGGATACATTGTCTCAAGCAAGGGCATTGAGGTTGATCCAGCAAAGGTTAAGGCAATAATGGACATGCCACCTCCAAAGAATATCAGTCAGCTAAGGACACTACAAGGACGACTTCAATCCATCCGAAGATTCATTGCACAATTGGCTGATAAGTGTCACCCCTTCACACACCTGCTACACAAGAACATCCGCTTTCAGTGGGATGCCAGATGCCAACAAGCATTTCAAATGCTTAAAGACTATCTCATGAATCCACCATTGTTGATGCCACCAGATTCAAGTAGACCGTTGTTACTTTATATCTCAGTGACAAGTACAACATTAGGTGTATTATTGGCACAACATAATGCAGAAGGCAAAGAGTGTGCTGTTTACTACATCTCTCGCACACTGGTTGGCTATGAACTCAATTACACACCTATTGAGCGAGCTTGCCTAGCAGTGATCTTAGCAGCCACTAAATTGCGGCACTATCTGTTGAAACACAAGGTACAACTCATCGCAAAGATTGATCCACTCAAATATTTACTCAGCAAAGCAGCATTGACAGGTCGCTTGGCCAACTGGGTGATGATTCTAAGTGAATTTGACATTGAGTATGTGGACCGTAAAGCTATCAAAGGTCAGGTTATTGCAGATCAGTTGGTCGATGCACCACTCATAGGCGATCATCCTCTCATTTCCAATTTTCCAGATGAAGAGATATTCATGATCACAGAAGCACAGCCATGGAAACTATATTTTGATGGTTCATACACTAGGCACGGCTCAGGGGCAGGCAGGCATTTTTTTTATCACACCTCAAGGTGACAGCATCCCGAAGTCTTACAGGCTCACATTTCCATGCACAAACAACATAGCAAAGTATGAGGCCTTGATCACAGGACTCCGGTTAGCCATACAATGGGAATTACAAGAACTACAAGTATATGGCGATTCCCAACTAGTCATTCGATAAGCAACAGATGAATATTAGACCAAAGATGATAAACTCATGCCATATAAGCAAATGGTGGACACTCTAAAGACATCATTTACTACTATCACTTTTGAGCAGATACCAAGAGATCAGAATCGAGCTGCTGACGCTATGGCTACCATCGCATCTCTCCTAGATCTTCCATAGAATTCAACACGCTACGAGTTCTTGGTAGAACAGCTTTGGATCCCTGCTTATGATATCCCTGAATCTGAAATGATATGTCGCCTTGTTGGTTCTGAATCCCCATGGTACGGTGAGTTCTACACCTATCTTCGCGATCATACCCTTCCTCCCAACCAATCGAATAACCAACAAAAAACCTTCATTCGCCAAACTGCTCGATATACCATTATTGCCGAAACCCTATACCGACGCAGTCTTGATGGTACTCTCCTTCGGTGTCTGGAACAAGGTGAGATAACAAAGGCTTTGGAAGCGATACATGAAGGGATTTGCGGGACTCATTCAAGTGGTCCATCACTCGCCAAGAAACTCCTACGAGCTGGATACTATTGGCCATCTATGGAAAAAGATTCCTACTACTTTGTCAGGAAATGCAAGAAATGTCAAATTCATGGCGACCTGATACATGCACCGGCTCAAGAACTGCAACCAATCACAACACCATGGCCTTTCTGTCAATGGGGCCTTGACCTTGTGGGTAAAATTCACCCATCTTCA
Source organism: Cryptomeria japonica (assembly GCF_030272615.1). Lineage (NCBI taxonomy): Eukaryota > Viridiplantae > Streptophyta > Pinopsida > Cupressales > Cupressaceae > Cryptomeria > Cryptomeria japonica. Next base: position 52,318,696 of record NC_081415.1, on the reverse strand, counting down.
TCCAATGGCCATAAATTTATCATTACCACCACCGAATATTTCACCAAGTGGATCGAAGCTGTTCCACTTACCCAAGTCACCAGCAAGCAGATCGCCTCATTCATCCTCAACTACATCATCTGCCGGTATGGTGTGCCCATGTCCATCATCACAGATAACGGTCTTCCTTTCAAAAATCAGGATGTCCGTGAGCTTTGTGAGAAATTTCATATCCAACATCGCTTTTCCACCCCCTATTACCCACAAGGCAATGGTCAGGCTGAAGCATCCAATAAAAACATATTGAGAATCCTAAAGAAGACAGTCAATGATGCCGGTCGTGATTGGCATGTTCAATTGAATCCAGCATTATGGGCATATCGAACTAGCATTAGAACCCCTACAGGTGCAACTCCTTATTCATTGGTCTATGGTGCAGAAGCTATCTTACCTATTGAGGTTGAGATACCATCATTACGAGTTTCCTTGCATAATCTCATCGATGATGAACCATACAGAGTCTCACGCCTTCAGGACTTAGAGTTACTTGATGAGAAGCGACAAGCTGCATACAATCACCTCAAAGCCTATCAGCAGCGCATGAGTAGAAGCTACAATCACCGAGTTAGACCTCGTACATTTGAGGTAGGTGATCTTGTTCTTTGAGAGAATCCTCGCAACCAACCAAATAGAGAACATCAAGGCAAGTTTGAATCAAACTGGTTGGGCCCATATGTTGTCACTGCTGTATTTGGGTCCGGGGCATATCAGTTGGCTACATCAGACGGAGAACCGCTCGCAGATCCAATCAATAGCATGCACCTCAAACGGTTTTATACCTAAGCTATACAGAGCATCAGGCCCCCCCCTGCATATCAGAAAATACCAAAAACATTCAGAAAATGTCCTGAAGAAAATACAAAAAAAACATTCAAAGAAGTAAAGAAAAATCATACATCCAAATGGTGAACAACCACTCCGGTGGCACCTTGGGTAAGTACGATGGTGAAAACCTGGCAAACAGGCACCACTCGTAAAGGCAATGGCTCCAGTATCTTTCAGGCTCGTTGCGATCACATTCATGCACACACACATCCATCCATCCCAACCATGGCTTATTATTCGATCTGCAATTAAGAAAGTACTCCATGTGTCTAGCATCCCACCTTTTCATAGTCAGATCTACAAACTGGGGGCAGTACCCTTACCCTAGTGATAGAAGTGGATTCTACATTGTCTTATGATTCATTCAGTTCTTCATTCAAGCAATCATCAAAATACCAAAAACATTCAAAAATGTCTCAACAAAATACCAAAAACGTTCAAAAATGTCTCAACAAAATACCAAAAACATTCAAAAATGTCTCAACAAAATCCAAAAACATCAGAAAACATCAAAAATCACACAAAAACATGGCAACACCTTGTACATACCCATCTATGCAGATACCAAAACAAACATTGACAAACTACTCACACAATGACCATTTACCAATCAACCACACAATCAACATCAACAAACCAAACTGTCTTTAAAACAAGGATGCATCCGTCCTTCTCAAAAACAAAGACAAAGTGACGTTTTCTTTGACAAGAAAATTATGTTAAGCTATCAAATACTTGGTTGATTTATGAGTAATTCATTTGTTTATCTGTATCGGGATCTTTCAGCATTATTTTGTATCGTTTGCGCATTATTTCGATGAAGTTCTGGGGCATGTCCTAATGGTGTCTACATGGGAAGCTCACCAAGCTACGTGATCTTATGCAAAATGCAGTCATAGATCATTACGGCTTTCTGACTACAGCGTATACCTAGACCATATGGGCATGAACCATTACCAAGGATCCATATTCTTTATTCTTTATGTATATACTGTTTGTTTGCAAGTATAATGCTCTCCCTTTGGTTCCTCCTACCTCATCCAAACTGGATAAAGGTGTTATCTCTTAGTACGGTATGCACTTGTCTCAGGATATGATCACCCTAAGATCAAGGAGGACGATCCAAGTCATACATGAAAGGAGATAATCCTTGTCTATTCCGCAAGCAATACTCTGGTCGACTTGACCCTTATATCAAGTCGTTTGTATTAACTTGCTATATTAAAATCCATGAAAGAAATACTCAGGTCATCTTGAATCATTGTGTCAAGATGCTTGTATTCTCTTCCAACATTTTAAAGCTCAATGATGAAAATAGAGCACTATGGATCATCATTTCATCTCATCTGTTTATATATTGCATTCCGTTGCATATCACCCATCCGTTCACTTATTCATATAGAGGTTTTATATGCAAAAATGAGAAAATTAAGCTGGTCTTGGATACAATCATGACCGAGTACTCTGATACATCATCAGTGCATCATACAAAGTCTTAAAAACCTTGCATTCCTCATGGCAATATCATCCTTGCATTTAGGTGCATCTTGCATTATGTCCATTCATGTCATTTTTAAACTTAAAACATTGCATATAGTTCATTATTGACATTAGTTTTCATTAAAAATCATTTTCATCATTGCATCAATCATAAATAATTAGATTCATTCATGGGATCAAATTGTCTTTGGTTGTTTTAAATCATTTACTAAACATTTCATCCAGTGTAAATTATCCATTATCATCTTATCAACTTATTATTACACACATCCATTTATCCATTTAGTTACAAAGTGCATTCATTCATTTCATTAATAAGCATCTTATTATGTTCATTTTAGGATTCATTTCACATTGCATTCATTATCCTCTTTTTAATTGTATTAAGGTACAGTTATTACAAATATTAGTTATAGTATCATCCCACTTTCATATTTAATGCATTTTAGATTCATAAGACCATTTGATTACAAAACATTGGTTCATAACATTTCATATATCCATTTTAAGTATGCATTCATTTAAAACACATTATCATATAAACATTTGTACTTTACATTTGTTTATCCATCTGCATTCATTTAGGCATCATCATATAAACATTTGTACTTTACATTTGTTTATCCATCTGCATTCATTTAGGCATCATCATATAAACATTTGTACTTTACATTTTGTTTCTCCATATTGCATTCATCTAAACACATCTAGATGCATATCCATACATAAAATCATTCATCTAACCATTACATTAACATCGTCACATAAATCATCTTATCATTGTATCGCAATAAGAAACACCATAAATCCTGTTCATACATCAAAACATAAGCATATATCATCATGGCATTCCATACATAAAGCATTACATCACAAATCAAATACATCATATATATATATATAAACCTGCATTCATATGTCAGTATACAACATCATAAATCATCATAAAAACATGCATAAAAAGCAACATATCATCAATGCATACATATACACATATCCATCTAAGCAATAAATCATCATCATGCATAAACATCCATACATCATCACATGCATAATCATCACAATATGGGATCTCCTCATATATATCATCTCATATATCAGAGTACAATGAAGTCTACAAAAATCGGCTACCAAAGAGCCATCCAAGATACAGTCCAAAAATAGACAATGATACAATACATATATGCAAACATGCTCTCTCAAATGCCGCTCTGGCCAGATGCTATACCACCCCCACCCCTACCTGCTCCACCGCTGGTGCCTGCACCACCTGATCCATCTCTCCGTGGAGGCCTCATCTAACCCCCACTCCCTCCTCCATCTCCTGATCTATCCCGCCTCAAAGGACCCATCACTCCCCCACTGCTCTGCATCCTCTGTGATCGCTCGGATCTCGTATGCCGCATCTGGGTATAACTGAGAGCTCGCTGACTGAGTGGCACCACCTGCTCATATAAACCTCGCCAATACTCTATCTCAGCCTGTGCTCGCCCAAACTGCCTCATAACATCCCCTGAAGGCCCCTGTGCTCCTACTCCAGCTCGGACTCTCTCCTGCAGCTCCGCAAATCTCTCCACTGCAGTATCTCTCTCCCGCAGCACCACCGTCAGCTCTGACTCACGTGCAAATAGCTGCACATCCCTAGCTGCTAACTCCTCCTCTAATCTCTCTATCCGGGTCTACAAATAACCTATCATATGCTCCCGCAGATCCCCAGTAGCTCCCTCTCCCATGTCCATCGCTGCCGCACCTGTGTCACCCCCTCCACTAGGTCCCTCCCCTACACCACCCTCCCCTGCACCTGTATCCATTGGGATCTCTCTCTCCATCCCCCTCCCGCTCAGCTGCACTCCTCCCTGCATCAAAGGTCCCTGTGATATCTGAAGAGGTAGTCCACCTCTCCCTCTCCGCTGCCTCAGCATCCCCAAACCTCCTCCGCCCCCTCCATCTCCTCCGCCACCTCCATCTCCACCTCCTCCTCCTCCTCCTCCTCCTCGACCTCCTGCTCTCCGTCCTCGTCCCCGTCCCCTCTCATCCTCAAAGGCTGGGATCGGCTCTGCCGGGTCTGATATCCGTAGGATCAGGTGCATCGCCCGTACTGTGTATACTCCGCTGTCACCCCTGCATCAACGACCCTCGGTCGTAAGTCCCATGGCCTCACCTGCAGTGTCTGAAACTCTGCTAGTGCCTGATCATATGGTAGCACTGGACCCCATGCATACCACTCCCGAATCACCAGTGCATACTCCCCTGATCCGCTAGGCAGTTCCTGCTGCCTTCCAAACTGCCTCATCACCCGTCCTGGCATCTGTCTCTCCACATGATAAGAGGTCCTCCCAATGAGGAATCAGGTCATGAAGCAATATGGTAGCGCCTCTGCATCATCCTCCCATGGCTCACACTCCAAGTATGGCCGCCAGATCACTGCATCCAGGTCATCCAATGCCCGCCGCCACCACTCTAACTTCCCCAAGTGGGGCTGACTCATCATGCCACTGTACATAAACATGTATGGCTGGTCCACGGCTCAGAATCTGAGACTCACTGGTCGAGTCACTGGTAAGTGCTCCCATGCCCACACATGTAACAACTTCATGCCCACTGCTAGAGAGCCTCTCCCCCGGTACACTACCTCGTGTAACTCCTGATACATGTGCGCTAACACGCACGGCCCCCAGGCATATCGGGTCCCCTCAGTCACCATCATCTCTATCACCTGTCCCCATCCCACCGCCAATCCATGTGACCGCCTGTCGGGACACAGAAGTCCTCCGACGATCCCTGACAATACTGCTGGAAGGGGCTCATATAGTGCCGCTATATCCTCCCATGCGATCGAGCCATCATCGATGTATACATCCTCATCAAATATCTGCTGACAAGACACTGTCCCCCAGGATCTATCATATGTCACCAGCTGCCCCCGAATCGGAATCCGCAGGATACGCCACACGTCCTCTAAAGTCACCGTCATCTCGCCCTGAGCTAGATGGAACGTGCACGTCTCACTGTGCCATCGCTCTGCCAATGCTGTGATCAGGCCGTGATTCATCCGAATCACGGGCATATGCATCACCTCGTAGAGGCCAGTAGCTGCAATACAGTCTATCTCTATCTGTGTCAACCGATCTCGCAATCCCTATGTCGCGGGGTGGTGCTCGCGTAACTGCAACACGCGCAGATCCTCCTGCACATAGACATTCATCCAACCACCATCAGTTGTTTTGTTATCAAACTTTCTTAAGTTTAAACCTAGACTATCATTAGATACTTTGATCAAGTATCTTCGGGTCTCAACAGGTAAGCAATCATGGCCGCCTAGACTTCAACAGGCATTTATTCTAACAAATGACCTAAGTCTCATTGGGCTGCTATGGTTCAAAACAACTCCCACTTCACCTCGCCATCCATCAATCGTTAGGCATCAGGAGATTTATTTTGTCCGACACTGGGGCATCTCGTTATCCTAAGGCAAAAGCGCTATTTTATCTCCAATAGCGCTAGTTCTACACAATAGCGCTACAACAACACCAATAGCGCTCAAACAGCTCCACAATAGCGCTACAACAACACCAATAGCGCTACAAAAACAAAAGCGCTCAATCCCCTATACAGTAGCGCTATTAAGGGTCAATAGCGCTCAATTAACCCTACGATAGCGCTAATTTGCCATAAGCGCTCAAACTTGTATACAATAGCGCTAATGCATGCAAAAGCGCTCAAACTAGCCTCCAATAGTGCTATTGCGGTACAATAGCACTAATTCATGGAGCAAAAGCGCTAAAACCATTGTTCTAGCACTTTTGCTCCGACTTGACTTTGACTCAGCTAAAAACATATTACAAATGCCTGAAAAGTGAGTTTTCGAATTTGCGTACCACTGGTCCGTAGTCGGCTGGGCGCTGGAACCGTCGAACTCGCTCGAATCGGTGCTCGATGATCGGAAACGGCATCGTAGCTCCTCCTTGCTCCTCCAAATGTCACTGTCAGAGCTCTCGTTTTCAACTGGTCGCGGTCACAAATGATCCTATTTTCACCCCTTTTACCCCATTTATACCCTCCGCCGTCACCATAACTTCGCCCCGCTCATCGCCGTGGTCCCCGTGAACTTCCCGAGCCCCCCATTTCTCCATGTTTCCCCCGTTTTCTTCTATTTTTCCCCAGTATGCCTAACTTCTTCTCTTCTACCACCCTGCCAATTTTCATTCTTTTTCGAGAGATCACCCGATTTTTTGAAATTTTTCGGCCCATCTCTCGAGGGGGCATACCACCCATTAAATTTACATTTTATGGGGCATTTCTTCACACCAGTTTTTCTTTGAAACGATGCGATAAACTGCACCGTCTCAAAGAGGGGCAAATGTAGTCACATAAATCTGTCCATTTTAATTAAATGAATATTTCGTATTTATTTGATTAAAAATACACTAACCATCAATTAATTAAATTAATATTTAATTAATTCATCTCCAAACATTCTTCTATTAATTAAATAAATTATTCAATTTATTTTAATTAATTCATTAAATCAAATTTCAATCAATTAAATAAATAAAATCAATTTATTTAATTAAATCCCCTTTTCCTCTTTTAAATAAATTAAATAAAATATTTATTTAAATCATTATCCCCACCCCACTTGCATTTTCCTACAAATGCAACTTGCACACATTTATTGAAATAAATGAATTTTTATTTTAAATCCTATTTTCCCTCACCCACCAAATCCACTTGCAAAATCTAAACCCCTTCTAGATTCTTCTAACCCCTTCCTAATTAGCCTAATCCATCCCCTAATTATTGTCACATTCCTAAGCAAAATGGAGTCACTTCTCAAAGACTCCAAAGTCTTTGAAAAGCATTTAATGCTTTGTGTGTTCAACAAATTAACCCCCAAAGTCTTCCAAGACCACTAATGGCTCTTACATGACCATTTATGGCTCTTACATAACCATTTATGGTTATTTCAAATCTTGTCTCCCCAAACATTTATTGTTTGACCATATTCATCCATTTCACATTTGCACAAGAATTTATCCATTGGATAAAAGCTTTATTCTTTGAATAAAGAGTTTATTCATTCAACCAACCTTGACTCAAAATCCCAAGGTCATATCAGGCATTTAATGCTTATTCCCTCTCCTCTCAACCTATCTCACATTGACACTTGTCATCCTAGGATTGGGTTGAAAGCCCTCACATGGATTTGAAATCATTCAATCCTGACCCTTGTTGAGATTACTCAATCTCAACCATCCATTGCTCCATTTTTCCTATAAATAGAGCCCATTCTTTCATAATCCAGATCCTGAAAACTTGTATGCATCTAAGCTATAGACATTTTAGAGAGCATTTTAGCATAGCATAACTAAATCTTGTCTTTTTGGTTAAAATACATCATTTTAACATTAAAAAAAATAGCTTTTCATTTCATATTTGGAGCTATACTACAAATCTCAATCCTCCATAAGCATCCATAGTGCAAAAAGCTGCTGAGAGCTACACTATTTTGGAACTTGGAGAGGAGAGGAACAAGGGAGAAGGAACTAGGAGTATGTTAGGAGGTATTTGGAGATGCCTCATCATGTTTGCTTTGATAGTTAAATATGCTTGCATGCTTTTAGTCTCTCTTTTGGTATGCCTTTTTAGATTAGTTTTCGATTGACTAACACTAATGTTTTGTGTGTTTTGTGTTCTTTGATCTTAGACTAACCTTGTGCCAATTTAGGAGGGCATCACAATCAATTATAATTTTTTGAAGGAAAAGGTGGAGGCAAATGAAGTTAGATTGGTTTATGTGAACAGTAAAGAGTAGAAGATATCTTCACTAAACCTTTGCCCAAGGAATCATTTGAGTAATTTAGAGTTGTTGATTGGCATCAGTCTGGTATTCATTATCAGAACTATCATTCAGTCTGGATAGATGAGTTGATGCTACTACCCAGGGGGAGTAGTTAGTTGTGTGGTTCAAAGGATCTATGGTTTTTCTTTGATGTTTATGTCAGATTTTTGGCATTGATGTCAAAGGGGGAGAGATACATGTGAAAAATAGAGCTTAATAGAGATATCAGTCACAGGGGAAGTTTGGTCTATGTTTGGTTAATTGGTTCAAAACTTCATTGATATATCGTTTGTGGGAGATTGTTGGATGTCTTTCATTGGAGAAGACTTGTTTGGTACTTCTTGGCACTTGGATGTTTTTCACATCTAGTGTTTCCATCAATGCCAAAGGGGAAGATTGTTGGCAATTTGGAGGAATTGATTATGTGTTGCATTGATGCTTGTCATTGATATCAACACTAGCTTGTTTGGTTGTCTACTAGGTTCTAGTAGAGTGCTTGGATTGTGATGTTGATCTAGAGATCATCTCCGGTATTCTTTGATATGTTCAATTTGGTAAAATTGGTTTGGTTCGGTTATTCTGTTATTCAGATGTGTGTCACATTCAGTTGGTTCATGATTTGGTGATCTAAAAGCTATCATATGTTCTAGTAAGCCTTTTGGTTACGGGTAAGGGTTTTACCAACAGATCTTTGTTGAAGATCTTTTGATGGATTCGATAAGCGGTGTTGCTGCAACTTCTAGAAGGTTATCGGGATGTTGATGGTTATCATGTTTGTGTTCCAGTTGATCAATGGTGTTGCATTTGGCACCGGACCTAATACTACTTTGTGCTATTCTGTTAGGTTATGGACCGGTTTATATAACATGTTGGTGGATGCTCCCGATGCGTTACCGGTTGGATTTATTGTTTGGTTAATTTTGTTTCGGTCTTAGGCCAGCTTGGATTATTAGTGGTTTGCAGGTTTATGTAATGAATTTATTGTATTATATTTTAGGTGGCCAACCTCATTGTTTAGGTCTCGGGTTGGTATAGATATGATGTAAGATGTCTTTGTAGATCATGGTCAAGGATGGTTATGCGATTATCTGTGTGTGAATAAAGTTGTAATCATATGCAGAGGATTTGGTCAATCATTAGTGATTGAATTGGGTTTGTGTAAGAGGCTTAAGACCTCCAGCATTGAGCTTAACCGGAACTGTACTCAAGCATAGGAGATGCTATTCTAGCAGTTCAATCTTCATTCCAGATTGTAGTCTGAAGATTTCTTGTAGTCAGTGAGACTCCTTTTGTGATGAGTAGTGTGCTCTAGGTTGTTGGCTTTCCTACATGTAAAGGCCCGTTATTTGTAATATTTATTCATCTGATCAGTGGATAGATATTGTGGGTCTCCAATCTCACCGTGGTTTTTCCTCATTGAGGTTTTCCAAGTCTAAATCAATGATGTTATGGTGTTCATCTTTGTGGTTGCATTATTACTTATTGTTATCTACTTTTATTTATACCAGTTGCTAAGTTGTTGTGCTAATAAGGTTAAAATTAATCATTCTCATAGAACACGGATTCAGCCCCCCCCCCCCCCTCAGTGTTCTTCGATTCCAACATGGCCATTTTTCCTCCATGTCTCTAAATGTAGAACCATCCACATAAATTCAAATAATGTCATCTCCACTTCTATTTTGTGCATGGTAATCCATAAATTGTGCTAAGGTTTCACACCTAAATAATTGTTCCATACGCGGAATAATGCGAATATAACGAAGAACCTTGTGAGGCACCTTTTTTGTTATTTGATCCAATCTATATCTACTGATATGACATTCCAAGAATTCTGTTGCAAATTCAAGTTGTTTATGATATATAATATGATCATTAGGGCATGCATCTATTGCTTGATACTTCATTCCAATATATTATATAACAGTAGATAAATATTAGTATGAGCGAGGTAAAATATTTGATGGTGGTAATGAAAAATCACCTATCAATCTACAACAAAAATATAATTTTTTTATATAAAGAATAATAATTATACACATTTCATCCTTTATTTACTAGTGATGAACTAGCAATAAAAATAGATGAAAAAAGATGACATATATGACATAAATTAACATCCATGAGATTGCTATTTTGGATAAACCATTCATAACTTTTAAGTTCAACACCAACAATAGAGTAGAGTGAAGAGTTGTTCTTGAGCCTTCATAAAGGGGATTGTATGCCTTCTCAAGTACAAGTAAATCATGAACATCATCAAAGTCCTCTCAATCATCATGATCAGTTGCACCACTAAATATGTCATGGATCAATGTATTTGTACCATCATCTTCAACTGTGTTTTCTAGCACATGATCAGCTTCTTCCATAGGATCACTAACTTCATCTTCGATATTCACAACATCATGTTCCTCTGCTTGCAAAACCATATTCTCTAGGTCATGATAATCCATATAATGTGCCCTAGGATGCCCCACCTTTATAATAATAATTGACATAAATAAACCATGATCATGGTCAAGTGATTTTTAGTATATATAAAAAATGTTAAAACGATATAAATATTTACAAATTCAATCAATATAAAGACATATAATGAACATCTTACGAATGGACGATAATCATGCCCCCCTTCAACGTGACCATGCTACCTACAATGTTTCTCAGTTGTTGTAATTAAAAGTCTTCTCATCTTGAAGCCCTTGCTATTATTGCAAGGATAATAACATTTCCCATCACCCTTTCTTTTCAATCTAGCCCACAATCTAGAAATTTTCTCTTCATTTTGTTCTGAAATAATATTATTTGACATGATTTTTCTTTACCAAGCTCCCAATTATATGCAAATTTGATTACAATGGATCAAGTTGAAGAGTTAGCCATAGAAGTGCATACATTTAATTTGATAGAAGGTAAAAGACCCTCAAAGGTCAAAATCCCCTAATAAGGGTCCACAATCCCAAAGGATCACCAACCCCTATTTTGAGAAACAACTAATCAAATGAATTAAAATGAAGATCAATTTTTTGTTACAATGAATATACCTTGTTACAAATAATATTTTGCAACTCTCAGTTGTACTTTTCACCTCTCCCTCTTCTGCATTCTTTGTTATTATCTCTTTGCTCTAAAGTCTTCACATTCCTCTATTTTCTAGTCAGTGCTCTCTACATCATGCTATGCATGCATTTAGTGTTCTTCTTCTCTTTCCCGACTCTCTATTCTCTTATTCTCTCTCTACTCCACCCTCTAAAACACTTCTTCTTTCTTCTCTACCTATTCTACTCTCATCATTAATTATATTACCAAATTTACTTTTTGAGAGACTCTTCCTTTGTATCATAATACTTTCACTAATTCCTGAGTTAATTTTTACTTCTCTAGATGTAAAAGGATTCCAGATATTCCATCTACCCTATAGACTGATAGCCACCAACATTAATTGATACACTTTCTTCTTTTGGTTCAAATTTCTATGTTCAGATACGACTAGGCTCCCAACTACCATTAATTCCCTTAGTAAGGGTCTGGAATCCCCTCCACGGATGTTGGTTATAAATACTTTTTGACAAGCATTAGCCACACTGGGTCACCAATTATAGATAAATTGTCGAAATTAATTTTATTCAAAAAACATTGGTCGAAACCATATACCCATCGCCCTAGAAGTTAAAAGGAATGTCAAAATACTGATGAAAATCATGGAGTGTCGCAAGACCGATGAACGTTGAACAGAATCCAAAAAAATAAAAATTCGCACAGGTACCCGGTGATCAAATAATTTTTGGACTTTCATTGGAATTCATAGTGAAATGAGTTAGTGTGACATTCCATGAAAGGATATCCATCACTTTCGAGGAGAACAACATTCTTTCCTCGATCTATTGGAAATTGATACCTTTCCATCCAAACTTAGTTGAATACCTTCTTTGATTTCTTGTCTGGTTTTGGTCATCTTAGATTTCTTACCTCTCTTCTTGGGCAGAGGTTTTGTAGGAGAAAGAGACTCATGGTATGATGACAAAATAAGTATCTAGTAGATTACTGAGAGGGGGGATGAATCGGTAAACTGAAAAACTGATACAAACTCCCAAACTCAAAATAAAATTACCAACAAATAACCAACATCAACAAACATCAATCGGTTTGACTGTTATGACAACTTAACAATAAACGACTTCAATCTTGTAAACATCAAAATGCCTAATCATATGTCAACATATTCATCTCTCAATGCTTCTAATTATCATGCCTTATCAGAATAGTTAAGTAGTTAATCAAATCAACAAATAAGATCATAACCACAAAAACATTCACCACTTGACACAAATATTTATATATGGAAAACCTAAATAGGTAAAAACCACGGTGAGATGAGACTCACAAGGATAGCTATCTGAAATCTTTTGAAGTTTACCTTGTGAGGAGCCAAGCCTGTTAAAGCTTTTACAATAAGTCTTGTTAAGAACTAATTCTAGTTAGGAATCACTCGGTTAGGGGATTTACAAATATGCCTTGATGAAAAGCACAATACCCTATTAAGAGTAACCTCGCTGGAGGATTTGAGAATCCAAACTAATGGACCACCTTGTTAGAGGATTTAGAAAGTAACCAAGCTTGTTAGAGCTTACTCGGTTAGGGGATTTCAATTTCTGTTGTAATTGTTAGAAAACAATAGATTTTCTTGATCTATCCAAATAGCACTACATCTTCTTGATCAGATCCTTCTTAAGCTTCAATCTGCCTTTACTCAAACTACAGATCCATCCACCGGTTTGGCAACCACACACTCAACTAGTTTTCTCCAATCTTGTCAACTTTGCCAACACTCAACAAAATAATATCATCAACCTTAAATACAAAATCAACTAGGTCAGTAACACAACAAAAACCTAATTCTCATCATCGAGATTACAAACAAGTTGGTACAATCTTGACCGTTAGAAATCATAACAATCTCTTCACATTCTTCAAGAAAATTCCTACCGCTCCATGATCACCGCTTCATCGGACTTGTAACTCATCATGCGCTATGCATTTGATGCAATCCACTTTTCTCCTTTCCAAGATAACAAACAAATGCACCAAAACAATCTAAACTTGTCCTCATACAATGATCACATGTGTCTCCATCATTACCGCTCAACATTAGATCATAAAACAACAAACTTGACTGGTTAGGGTTTAATGGAAAACAAATGGTAGGGTTTACCGATTACATAGCATAGAAAGGTTTAACCCTTTACACCGGTTCAACTTACAAACTACCATATACCGTTTTACAACATCTTCCTTAAATTTTATCATACCAGTTACAAGACAATAGCAATAACAACAATACCATCAACAATATCATGAATACCATTCACCGGTTCAATTGACATCAATGACAACATATCATTAATGCAATCTATATGTAAAATTCCAATAAACTAAAAATGCCAACAGATACAACACAGTTTGAGAAACAAAGTATCTGGGAGAAATCAAAATCTGAATGTTGTGAATCTGAAAGAGTCTGGGAATAGTCAGATTCTAATTGATGCATGAACTCCAGTTGTTGTTCTAAATCTATCAATGGAATAGTGCAATGATCCTCTACAAAAATTGATCAATGCTTGTCATCTTAGCATGATAGAAGATTTTTTGAAAAAATATTTTCCTCCTCAAGTTGAAATTCTAAATTTCCAATAAGTGGTTCCAGGTGACTTAATGGAAACATTTTGATCTTGAAATATAGGCAACATTCCATTGCCTTCAGATAATATGTCCTTTTCCAAATATACTTCTCCTGTAATGCAATCTATCATATCTGAACCAACAGAGTATAAGATGTTCTTTACCATAATCTGAAAAACTTCCTCTGAGACCTTAGATGAAGAAGGTTGAGCACTAAGAGGAATAATAGATAGCGAGTTGCTGACATTAAATGAGGGGTTGAGTGTGATATTGTTGACCTTCCTCTGAGGGATAGTAATTTGAAAGTTGAAGGCTGAAGAAAATAGTTGCAAAAGATTACATATGTCAGTAAACTGTATAGGACATTTTGCGACAAACTCTAAATTTTGATATGTGTTTTGAAGCTTAAAAAATAACTCTTGTTCCCTACTTTGGACTGGTTGTATCCTGAACTAAATCAACTATTCCCTTCTTTGAACTAAGAAGATAATGAACTGATTCAAAGTCTAAGCTTCTAATATTCTGAGACTTAATAATGGCATATAATTCCTTATTCAGGCAGACTAAATCTTGAACTAATTCAACTGAACCCATCATAGAGATGATTGTATCCTGAGGTGCCTCAAATTATGAACTAAAGTTATCTCTTGAATTTTCATCTGGATTGTGAGAAAGAGAGGCCTTTGTTTTTGAATGAGATACTTTTTACTCGAACTTAGAGTGTTCCAGAGAATGGCAAAGATGACAAGCATTGTCTTTACTTTCTAATACTACATGTTGGCACCATTGTCCATTTACAGAATTAATATGAACATACTTAGGAACCATTTTTGAAGTATCTATCAATAAACAAACTTTGGTCAGTTTAGAAGGATTATAGAAAAACTCCTTATCATTCTTTAAGAATGTGCCAAATTGGTTTGCTAAATGCTCAATCAACTCAAATTCTATGTACTCTAAAGACATTGCTTTCAATTGCACGCAAAATGGAACAAATCTATTATCAAATTTATCAGCAGAAAAATTGGGGATCCAAGAATTCATACAAAGCCCCGCTCCTTGGTAGAACCAAGACTTATTTTTAAACACACTATATATAGCTTGGATATCATGAAATAAAACTAAGAATATGCCCTTTGTAGAGTCAAGATAAAAAATTTGATCTAATCCTTCCCATTCTTCCATAAGAATATCATGTAATAAAGTTGTAGGTAAAAAGGTTTGCCAAATCTTACATATGATTGATCTGTTTTGGAGATCTTGCATTTGAGGAGGAAGTTTTTCATGTGTAAATGTCACAACAAAGATACCTTCTTGGGATACTTTATCCATAGGTTCCTCTATGTAAACTTGATTTTGTGGGTCTGAAATAGGTTTCCTCCTCCAAATTTTAGCCCCTATGTTGAAGCCTTGACCAGACTTTGCTTTGGCAAGAGCAGAAGCCCCTTCACTTGCTTTGCATCTCTCTGAGTTTTGATCTCCCTTGTGGACCCTAGTCGGATATTTATAAACATTGCCCAGGGGGTTTTGTTTACAGAAGTTTTTCTCATGTGGCTTTTGTTGTGGGAAACTTGGAGCAGAATGGAGGACTTTTTCATTAGGAAAAAGAGTTGATCCGTGCTTCCTACCTTGAAATCGATCAAAAGGCCCATTTATTGAAACCCCTGTGCTCTAGCATTCGGTCATTGACATTACTAAAATCTCTAGATGTGTCTTGGTAACACCATTGAAAGAGGAGTGAATGACCTATCTAGATGTTGGTTTATATTTATCTTATTTGGTCGATCATCATGGCAAATATCAAACATCAGTTGTTTGCCTTTATCTAGTTTTGGCTGACACTTGAATGGGATCTAGTTAGGTTTATAAAAACCGTGCCAAGGGAATGAATCTTCACGTGGAAAAAACACACCATAATACTGATGCTCCCTTCCCCCATTATTACCAAAGTTGTCTCTATCAAAATACTGATCTCTGTTGTAATTCTGATGATCCCAGTAGTCTCTGTGATTCTTCCATGGCTTCTACAAACTCCTTTCAAAAATGCCCATTGATTTGCCCGTGAAGTTTGCAAAGCTCCCCATTCTTTTGGATTAGTGTATAAATATTTTTATTAAAATTCAAAATTATAATAATTAAAAATTAGAATAAATATTTTTATTACAATACTATGACGACAAGTACTCACCACTACATGGCACTTGTTTATTTAATATATCAACATAAGACCAATAATACCACATTCTTGTCCAAGGGGTTGAGCTTAACTGGCTAAAACACTGGGTTCTCACTGTGGAGACCCAAGTTCAATTCCCAATAGGGACATCTAAAGTGGAATTCTAAGTTGTGACTCTTAGCCTTCCATAGGATGGGGAAGGTCTTGAGGTCAATCTAATGGAATTCTAAGTTGTGACTCTTGGCCTTCCATAGGATGGGGAAGGTCTTGGGGTCAATCTAAATAATAATTCAAAGATATGTAATGGGGATGGGGGCCCCTACTATGTCCCCATTGGTTCATAGCTCCAGTCAAAAGCTATTCAGGCTTCGGCCTATTACTAAAAAAATAAATAAAATAATACCACATTCTTATTTCAAATTACTATTTAACATGAACTAAAATAATATAGCTTTCTAATTAGTAAATTCAACCTATAATTAATAGAATAAATACATATTCAAAAGAAGTAATTTTCTAATTTATAATCCTTTTGAAAAAAAAAAAAAAACACCAAATTTTTAAACAACTTTAGGAACCTTCTAAAATAGTATGTAATAAGGATTCAACAAGATAACTTTCTAAAACAATAATATTGACAAATTTTCAAACAAGATAATTTTTTATAAAATAATATTTTAAAAGATTCTAAAAAATAAGATTAATAAAGCATGTTTTAAATCTCTAGATGTTAGAATTCATGATTGTTGAACTCCCACAACACCAGATAATCATATGCAAGAATAAATGTTACATACAAAGGAGAAATTGCACAACAAACGAGAATATTGAAGACAATAACAAGAACCGAATGCTTGATTGAGTATTGTTGATTTACAATGAACGATATATCATCCTTATAAAGAAATCTAGTTCTAAAGATAGAAACCCTAAAAAGCAATTAATAATTAATAATAAATTAATTATTAATATACCTAAGGGATGCATGCATATTAAATGATGATTAAATGCCTAAAAGAGATTCCTAAATTTAGCTTTAGTGAAAAAAGAAAAAGGTGACTTAATTAATTAATCAATATGATTAAATTAATTAAGTAAATAAAACCTTTGACTCTAACACCCCCCTTAAGATTAATTTAGGGAGAAGCTAAAAGGCTAAGTGCATGAATGCAACTACATGCAACAAAGGCAACTAAATGCAAAAATGCAAATTTGGGTCCCAACAACAAGGCTTGATGAGGTACCCAATCACAACATGCAAATATCTAGAAAGTGAAGAAAAGGAGGAAACCCAGTGGGAAAAAAACTCTTCTCCAAAAAGAGATGAAGGAAGACCATGAAGCCCTCCAAAAAATGTAGAATCTCATGTAAATGTTCCTCCATAGGAAGAATGAGAACTAATGCTATACCAAAAACATCAAAGTGTGACAAAACCAAGTACCAATGGCGATGATGATGAATCACTTGTTGTAGATGATAAAGATCAGACATGTAGACCGAGTATGGGAACCACCAGTTACACAAACATACTGACATGCTCAATAGAGGAGACAAGTCAAAGGTCTTATATCGAATTTCTAATCTACAATAAAGAAGGATTGCATCATATGTGTCATCAAAAGATGAAGGACAAAGAGGTGTGGCACTTTATGATAGTGTGTGTATAATACAGAAGGATTGCATCATATGTGTCATCAAAAGATGAAGGACAAAGAGGTGTGGAACTTTATGATAGTGTGTGTACAACATAGCTCAAAGAAGAAGATCCAACATGAAATGCAAGTGTGCAAAACCGGAAAACAAGTAGATGAGGCTACCACCAAATGATGCCCTGTAGAAATTTTTGCAGATGATATGCCCTATGTTAGGGTTCCCACAGATACTGAGAGGGGGGGTGAATCAGTATCTGACCGGTTTTCAAATTTTCTAAAGATAAAACATGCAGAACATAAAGTAACAGTGTACCGGTATGCAAGAATTAATGTAATAAACAGAAAAAACATCCACATGAAAAGAACACCATAACACAAGATGTTTAACAAGGAAACCCAGTGTGGGAAAAACCTCAGTGGGATTTGTGACCCACAATATTCACTTACTAGCCAATAAGAGAATATTACTTACAATAGGGGCCTGCACATCCAGGAAGGCTAATTGCCTAGAGCACACTGCTCAGTGAGAAGTCACACTGACTTACAATAAGGATTATACTAATCCAATGATCTGTACTGCTTTATAATAGCATCTCCAATGCCAGATTTAGTACCGGTTCTTGCTATGTTCTTTACACATACCCTTGACCTATAATTCGCACATTAGGTCTGTCTAATAATTTTCTTTATGCTCGCTTACCTTCCTTTTTCAAATGTCTACAATGATCTCTTTTATATACAAGAGTCATTTTACAATTTGCCAAGTCAGCTTATAATAATAAACAAAATATTGCATATCAAAAATCCCATCAGCCTCTGTGCCGGTATACATCTTTTCTTCTGTGTCAGTGCCAGTGCCGGTGTAAAGTGGTCTTGCTGATGCCAGTGCACTGTCTTGCTTGAATAATGCTTTGCCCGTAGAATGTCTTGTCGATGCCATAGGATTGCAAGGTTGCCATCAATGACAAAACCTTCAATCACACACAATGTCTCATTGGAGTGTCCATATGCCAACAATCTCCCCCTTTGGCATTGATAGCAACACTCATGAGAAATTTCAAAAAGGTGTCCAAAAATGTGTAGACCAAAAAAAATTTACCAAAAATATGAGGGGCTCCCCTGAGCATATGATTCCTATCGTTGAATTTTCTCATCCTACTACTCCCCCTTTGGCATCAATGACAAAGGTTTAGTAGAGTTTGTAGTTATACCAGTCTATATCCTCAACCTTGTAGTTGGGTAGTTATTATCTGAAAAAGATCGCCCAAATAAACTTTTGCTATCTTTTATTGTTGTTTCAATCCTCTTCACAGTGCCGATGAGATGCTGCAATTGTTCTGCCAGTATTTTACTTCCCGGTGTTAATGCCTCTAAGATTTCCTTCTGTAGAGATGCTAGATAGTCCAATCTTGGACTCAGTTTAGATCTCAAGTGTTTTGCCTTATTTATTATTGTCTCTTTCTCTTTCTCCTGTTTAAGTAATTCTGCCTCAAAATTCGCTAACTTATCTTCAAAAATAGATAATGAATCCGGTGAGTTGACAAAATTGTCTACAAGCTTGTTTATCTCTTCCTGTGTCTTGCTTATTTTCTTGTCTATATCTATAGTCAGGAAGTTTGTTTTGCATGTGTCTTTGTACAGGGTTTTGTACTCTTTTAACAAATTACACAGTTCCGGTAGAAGTGTGTCAAAATCTCTATTACACTTCTTAATTTCTTCCTCAAAGAATTTATGTTTCTCCTTTTCTACAATGTCCTTTATAGATTCTACCTTTATTTGCTCAATATTTCCAGAAATGTATTTACATAGTGTATCCAACTATCGTAAAGAATCTTTATTATCTATATTATAATTAGGAGTGATTGTTTTCAAAATTGGTATTGAATCATCTATTGCTTTGTAAGCTTGTGAACTATAGTCAGTTATTTTCTTGATGGATTCAAGTAATACCTCAGTCACATTTGTTGACTTTGATGGTGACCCAACAAACTGAGTATCGGTGGAAGTGACCATGCTTGTATTGACCTCTGGTAGGTCATTTTGTGTCTGCATTTCCTTTAGCACTGGTTTTCCTGCTTCATTGTTTACCGGTGGCATCTGTTCTGGAGCCTTTAGCTCTGTCGGTTTCTCTGTTTGTGCTTCAGATTCCATCTTTTTCCCTGTATCTGTTGTCGGTTGCTCTGTATTTCCTGTTACCAGAGGCTCTTTAGCCATATCTGATTTTTCACTTGGGTCTTTATCAACTGTTATGTTGATCTTTTGGGTATCAACATTTACAATGAATAGGACTTCAGGATTTGTATTGCTATCCTTTGCATCCATGCTTTCAGCTGCTAGTTGGTTTTCAGGGATTGTAATTTTTATAGGTGGAGGTAGGTTATCTTTAACCTTTATGCTTGGAGGTCCACCAATTTTCCCTTTCCCTTTGTCCTTATCCTTCTGATATACCTTAATAGGCTTGGGATTCCTATATTCTTCTTGTTTTTCTTTTTCAACCAAAAATATGTCCCAACCATCTTCTATTTCCTCTAAAACCACTGTAACTCTACCTGCCATTAGTGAAATGTGCTAGTGTGCAGTGGAAAAAACTGTCTGGTTGGCCTAAGCTATCAGATCATCAATTTCTTTTGGGGAGTTTACCAGACATACAGCAAGTAGTTTTTCTTTTTTTATTTTCTTGTCCAGTTCAATTACTCCTTGCCTTCTGGCCTCAAGTCTTTTGTATAAGTCATCGGGAATTTCATTTATGACTTCCATCAAAACCTTTTTAAACATGTCCATGTGTAGTATTACACTCTCCTCAACTTGCCCTTTCTCATCAGCCAATAGAGTGTCATAAATTTTCCTTATGTTCTTCAGTTTTCCTTCCTCTGTGATCTCATTTAACAAAATGTCTAGAGGTGCCAAGTCAATTTTTGCCTTTTTCTTTTTCTTAGGAGTCAGCTTCTTTTTAGGTGTGACCTTTCTGACCGAAGATCTCACAGCTTGTTTCTTCTGCCTTTTCCTTCTAGGTGAAGGAGTGGTTGCCGGTGAGGGATCTCTTTTCCTAACAACTGTTTTAAAGGTTGCTGGCATATCTCCTTCTGAAGAAGTACCTACCAGTGATAGATGAGCTTCAGGTTGTGGGGCTGCCAACTCATCTTCAGTTATCTCAATTTTCTTTAATACATCTTCCATAATGGCTTTTGCTTGTCTGGATCCTTTCCTCACAACTGCCTCAACCTTTTTCACTTTTTTCTTTGATTGAATTTGGCTTTCTATGGTTTCAGCACTACCAAATATTTCTTCTTTAGGTTCATTGGGGGCTTCCAGAAGTGCTTTGGCATAAGTTTCAACTATGTGGTCATCTATTTCATAGCCCATTTCTGTTACCCAGATTGTCCTAGGGATGACTGCTTCCATCCATATTTCATCCTTTTTGATAACAAAGCATATATCATCTTTGTATTTGTCTACAATCTTCTGTGATAACCTTGTCCTTTTCTTCATTTTTGTCTTTAGTGCTTGGAAAAAGTCATGAATGTTGTTTTCCTTATTCTCACCAATGGTATTGAACAGTTCTGTTAGTTGCTTTCCTACCGGTATGTCATATCCAAATTCTTTATATCCTATACCTGGAACTTGTTTTGTTATATGAAGCATTAGACACACTAACAGATTTCCAAATCTTAAGGTTCCTTTCTTATCCTTCTTTATCTTTCCAAGGTTGTCTATCAGTTCATCCTTTAGCCATTCACAGATGTCATTTTTTGCATTGTTGGTTATTATGTCATAAGCACTCTTAATGCATAAACTTGAAACTGAGTTGAGTCTATTGGCATGAGTGGTTTTGTAACCTAATATCATGCTTATGAATCTCACATTTGTATCCTTTACATCATTAACCCTTAAAGATCTTTTATCAGATGTTGCACCAGTTGTTAGGTCAATGACTAAATCATTTGAAACTTTCTTGTTTTTATTTGGTCTTTTACCGGTGTTGGTAACCCTGTGACAGCCTTTACCGCTTGCTTGGTGATCTTATGAATTGCATCTAACTAGAAAAATTCTCCATGAACTCTGCTTAACACTATCCTAATCACATCCTTAGGAAATTCAGGAATACTAAGGATTTCTTTGAATCCTAGGGTTTCATGATTTTGTGTTCAGCTTTGATATTGTCGGTATCATCACATATCTTGGTTTTGTACATGGTTTTGATTTCCTCGTCTCCTAGCTCTTCAATATTGTAGTGAATATACATTCTAGGGTCTTCATCATATACAACACCTTTAGGGATTTGAGAGAATGCACCTAAGGTATCATCTTTCTTTGCTATTTCAGGGACCAACTGAAATACGGGCCTAGGTCTTTTAATTACTTCCACAATAGTAGGGTTCGCTATGTATTCAATTGCAGAGGTGGATGCCATGATAAAATACATTTTTCTATCTTGGATGAATGATTTCTTGGAGTGTGCTTGCTTCTTGCTCGAAATGCCTTAGCTCGGAAATCTTTTTGCGCTCTGAAAGTTTGAAATCATGGTGAAATGAAATGGAGCCAAAACCTTATTTTATAAAGTCTTTTTCGCTACCTACCACATTAATTGCATGCCGGTAATATATTCACTTAATTTTATTTGCCGGTAATAAGTGATTTTCAACTTCTTTTCTCTAACCAAGGGAATAATAGCACATGTGTCATTAGATTGCCAAACCCTCAAGATAATTTTCTTCAATTAGATGAAGAACTTCCTGCCGGTGGAGCACTACTCTGTCCTGCTGGTGGAGCATCACATTGTCCTGCCGGTGGAGCATTTGTTGGTTCTACTGGTGGAGGAGTATTCCCAATATTTAGATCAGCTTTTCTAATCCATTGCTTTGAGAATTCTTGCTTAACCTCTTCAACCTTTTCTTTACCTTTCAAGCTAGTACTTTTGCTGTCTACCGGTGTACCTTTACTTCTACAAAATTTAGCAATATGCCCAATCTTGTTACATGCATAACAAGTTACATTATTTTTCTGAATAACTTTCCCATAACCTATGCCGGTTTGTGTTCTGCATTGATTTGATAGATGTCCAAATCTTCCACAAACATAACATCTTACATTCATTCTGCAGTTTTCAGAGTTATGACCAACTTTGTTGCATTTGGAGCATTGACCGATGGGAGGATTGATATTCTGATAATTCCTAGATCTACATTCATTTTCCCTATGACCATATTTATTACAGTTAAAGCATTTTCCATTGAATTTATAAGTATTAGGTGGTCTTAGCTGTGATCCTGAGTATTTGCAGTACCGAAACTTTCTCCAACTTCAAATCCAATTCCAGAAGTGTCACCTTTGGGTTTTTGATTCTTCAATAAGGTACCAAGTTCTTCTGAGCTTTTCTTGAATTTTTCTTTATGTTGATTTGCAGTTTCCAATTCCCTTCCCAAGATTTCTTTTTGTCTCATTAGTTCATTTGATTCATTTTGAGTATGCATCAAATCTGTCTTCAACATGTCATTTTTATAGCTAAGTCTTGTGTTCCAATTTGCTGCATCACTTAGTCTTCTGGTCAATTCTTCTTCATTCTTCTTTCTATCCTCAATCTCTTTGCAAAATCTCATAGTCATATCCTGCATTTCATTTTTTGTTGTCATGATCTCTTGTTTCAACTTGCTTATCATATCATTAAGTGATTCCTTTTCATCATTCTCATTTTGCAATTTTTCATAAAGTTCTCTTCTCTTATTTCTTGTAACAATAAGATTTTCTTGAAGTGCCTGAATGATATCCTGAGCTGCTTTTAAATCATCTTCTAATTTGATATTTTTCAACTTCTCTACATCATAATCAGTAAGAGCTCCTTCAAGTTGCTTCATCAGATTTTCCATCTTTACCGGTGTCAAGATCTTCCTCAAGTTGTTAGGCTACTAAAAATAGAGGACCGGGCTCTGATACCAATTGTTAGGGTTCCCACAGATACTGAGAGGGGGGGTGAATTAGTATCTGACCGGTATTCAAATTTCTAAAGATAAAACATGCTAAACATAAAGTAACAGTGTACCAATATGCAAGAATTAATGTAATAAACAGAAAAAACATCCACATGAAAAGAACACCATAACACAAGATGTTTAACGAGGAAACCCGATGTGGGAAAAACCTCGGTGGGATTTGTGACCCACAATATTCACTTACTGGCCAATAAGAGAATATTACTTACAATAGGGGCCTGCACATGCAGGAAGGCCAATTGCTTAGAGCACACTGCTCAGTGAGAAGTCACACTGACTTACAATAAGGATTATACTAATCCAATGATCTGTACTGCTTTATAATAGCATCTCTAATGCTAGATTCAGTACCGGTTCTTGCTCTATTCTTTACATATACCCTTGACCTATAATTCGCACATTAGGTCTGTCTAATAATTTTCTTTATGCTCACTTACCTTCCTTTTTCAAATGTCTACAATGATCTCTTTTATATACAAGAGTCATTTTACAATTTTCCAAGTCGGCTTATAATAATAAACAAAATATTGCATATCAAAAATCCTGTCAGCCTCTGTGTGGGTATACATCTTTTCTTCTATGTCGGTGCTGGTGCCAATGTAAAGTGGTCTTGCTGATGTCGGTGCACTGTCTTGCTTGAATAATGCTTTGCCCGTAGAATGTCTTGCCGGTGCCATAGGATTGCAAGGTTGCCATCAATGACAAAACCTTCAATCACACACAATGTCTCATTGGAGTGTCCATATGCCAACACCCTATAGTTGGAATATAGCCAAGGGTGAAATTAAGGAAGCCAAACCCACCCCCCCCCCCCCCAAGGTTGCCGGTTGAAGAACACTGCATACAGGTTAGGTGAAAAAAAACATGTTCCCAATTTTGCTTATTAGGGCAAAATTAGTATTTTTATTAAAAAGAAAAATGGCCCACTAAATTTTTTTTTGAAAAAAAGAAAAGTTTTTTTAATAAAAAACATGCAAACATTTTATTTACAAAAATAAAAGGCGTTGGTTCCTCATTTGCCTATGGTCCATACTCTTAACTAGCGGTGGCACTTGCAGTCTTCTCAGAAATCCTGGACACTCAGGTTTCTAGTTTTCTGGTCCAGCGCCACTGAATCCAAGATTGCACACTTTGCTTGGTGTGTTCTTTTTCAGGGGTTTCCTTTGGGTTCTAGACTTAAGCATTTGGGGGTTCCTTATCCCCAGTGCCCTTTTTGTGGTCACCCAGAAAATTTTATGCACATTTTTTGGTTATGTAGAAGAGCTCAATAGTATTGGAGTTGGATCCATGATTTCTTTCGGCCTTTTCGGCCTGAGCCCTTTTCTTGGCATATGGCTCTTTTGGGAGATTCACCTAGAATCCCTTTCAAGTTTTCCCAGATATGGTATGCTTTCAGAATGGAGATCCTATTTACTCTTTGGAAAGATAGAAATGCAGTTCCTTTTACTCATAGCTCTTTGGATATTAATGTCTCACTTTATGCTTAAACTTGCATTTGTAATAATGTATTAATGCAGATTCAGGTACAAGTAGATAAAGTGGCTCTTGAGGTGGGCCACTTATAGGATCTCCTTCAGCATTGGGGCAACACCCCTTGTGCAGTTGCTAGAGTGTTGTCGGATTCTGTTTCTTCTGACCACACTTTGCCCCGTGGCCGAAGTTCCTCTACCTGACGCTCTTAGACCCCATGATCCCAAGATCCTCACCACTCCTTTGGTGGGAGAGATGACACGTGGAGGCACCACTCGACTTATCCTCCATGTCGTGGCTCTGCCTCGGGGTGGCCTTTTGCTGTTGGTTTTGGCTGCTTGAGGAATTTTTTTGATGAATAGCTTTGTTTTTTTATTCTGACTTCTTGCCGTGTGACTCTTGCAGGGTGATCTTGTATCCCCTGGCCTTTTTTGTGAATAGGTACTTTAATATTTTAATATAAGAGAGAAGGCCTATTCATAAAAAAATAATAATAATAAAAGGTATGAAAAGTTTTTATAAAATACCTAATAAAAAAAAGATTTAAAAAAAAAAAACATTAAAAAAAAGTTTTTTAATTAAAAAAACTAATAAAATAACAATAGAATTTTCTCAATCAAGGATAAAAATGGGACATTAAGAACCATGGATAAGGACTTGGAATGAATTTCTCTTGAATATTTTGAAGAAATTATGGGCAGCTTTGAGGGAGGAAATATGGGCTCGCAACCAGTCATAGAAGAAGTCATCGACCCTTTGATATCCAACACTGACAGTAAAATGCTCATAGCTCCTTACACTTTGGAGGAAGTAAAAAAGGATACCTTTGCACTTCACCCCCACAAGGCACTTGGACCGGATGGCTACACGACAGAACTATTTCAAAAAGGATGGGAGTTCATGGGAAAGGACATTTGGGCTGTGGTGGAAGAATTTTGAAAAAAACACAAGTTTGTTAAAGAAATGAATCACACTATTATCTACCTCATTCCCAAAAAGGTGGATTGCGGCTCCATGTCTGATTATAGACCAACATCACTGTGCAACACCATCTACAAGATAATCTCCAAGGCAATGGCTGAAAGATTGAAGAATGTACTACCAAAGTTAGTCTCTGAAAATCAGAATGGGTTTACTCTGGAGAGGGAAATTGCGGACAGCATCATCTTGATTTCGGAAGTAATTCACTCATTACACAAGGAAAAACTAAAAGGTATGACCATTAAACTTGATGTTGCTAAAGCTTACGTTTGGAGCTTCTTGTGCCAAGTCCTTGTCAAATTAGGGTTTCCAAAAGAATGGATTGAATGCATAAAATTCTACATTAGTACTGTTAAGTTTTCAATACTCATCAATGGAAGTTTAAGTGGTTTCTTTGAAGCCATGAATGGCCTACGACAAGGGGATCCCTTGTCTCCTTCACTATTTGTTCTGATGGCAGAAGTATTGGGGAGACTAATAAAAAAGAGGAATCACAAAGGCATTTGGAAAGGAATTAAAGTCCATGATCAGTTTGAGGCAATCACACACTCCCAATTCGTTGATGACACTATCATATTCGGTGAGGCTTCCATTCGGGAAGCTTCAGGCATTAGGAAAACTCTAGAGGAGTATACCTTGGCTTTGTGACAAGTCATGAACAAAGGGAAATCTCAGGTGTTCTTCTTTAACACCAATAGGCAAGTACAAGGCAAAATTGCACAACTCTTGGACATAAGCATTGCGGAGCTTTCGATCAAATATTTGGGAGTGCAGATTAACAAAGGGTGCAGGCAATCTCAAATTTGGGAAAATGTTACTAAGTCTTGTCAATCTAAATTCTGAGAATTGGAAAAATAGATGGCTGACTCAAGCTGGTAGGATTACCATGATCAAGTCCATTCTATCGACAATACCTATATATAGCATGTCATGTTTCAAAATGTTGTTTGTAGCTGGTAAAAGTCTGAACAACTTATTGAATAAATTTGTATGGGACGATGCTAAAGACAACAGGAAAATTCCTCTGATCAGTTGGGACACTCTATGTCTTATTAAGGAAGATGGTGGCGCTAGTCTTAGGAAAATGGAAGTATAGAATTCTGCTCTCGATGTGAAGTTAGCTTGGAAAATGTGTAAGGAACCTCAGAAATTATGGTGTAGGTTGTTTCAAAAACAATATCTTGATTCAGAAGATACTAACATAATTCTCACAATGGCTAACTTGGAGAGGGGCTTGGCTACCTGGAACTTCTTATGGGATAATCGACATATTATCACAGACCACATCTCATGGCAAGTTGGCAATGGTTGTACCACAGTGTTTTGGAGAGACTCCTGGGATGGGTTTCCTGCATTAGCAGTTTCATTTGAAGACAAAGGATGGGTTCATAGGGTGGAAAATTGCATAGGATTGCATGTGTGCAATTACATGGAAAGACTGGCTTATCAGAATGGCCTAAGGAAATGGAAAAAAATCAACACTAGAAACCCCTCATTATGTGAGCAACTATGGAAAGCAATAAAAGATAGGAAAATACTGGAGTCTATGGATGAAGATACCATAATTTGGTGTGCAACAAAATTAGGGAACTATAGCTCAAAACTTGGATATGAAGTTCAGAGGCAAAGAGGCTCCTTCAACACTTGGCCACATAAATTGTGTTGGAGTCACGAAGTACTCCCAAAAGCTGGGGCTTTTCTATGGATAGCTCTTCATAACAGAATCTTAACCGGTGATAGACTTAATACTATAGTTATCTCAGGCCCTAACTAGTGTGTTATGTGTTGTGCAGAGGAAGAATCAACAAATCATCTACTCTTTTGGTGTCGGGTGGCAGAATATTGTTGGAACTGGTTCCTTGAAAGTATCAATTGGGTGACAGTTAAAAATGAAATATTGTTTGACTTCATTCTTGCTTTGCCAAATAGATAGAAGACAAAATGGGGTGATCTGTGGCTAATTGGACCTTCCTTAGTGGTATGGCATATCTGGAAAGAAAGGAACAGGAGAATTTTCAAGGAGGCATCATTGTCACAAATCATGCTTGTGGAAAAGATTAAAGCTACAATAGAAGAAGTAATAAATGGGAAAATAATAATAATAAGCAGTCCTAAAATATATACTAATTGGGATGCACAAATGGAGAAGAGATGGGTCCTTAAAGAACCTCCATTATATGTCCCCTCAATAAAGCGCCCGGATAGAAATACCATTAGATGGAAGGCCCCTCCAAGGGGTTGGACGAAATTGAACTTTGGCAGTGCCAGTAAGGGGAATCCGAGGGAATCAGGTATAGGAGCCATTATACGGGATGAGTAGGGAAATATCCTTCATGGGCTATTTTGAGGCATTGGAGTCACCACGAAAAATGAAGCAGAGATTCGAGCATTAGAAGTAGGACTTTGTCTCTATATTAGGTAGGGACTCTCTCGAATCATAATTGAGGGTGACTCATAGATTATAATAGATGGGATCAGTCGGTCAAGATTTCATAACTGGAAGCTTAATAAATGGGTTCCCATGATAAAAGAGTAGCTAAGAATAATTTAGAACTACGAGATTGGGCTTGTCTACAGAGAAGGGAATCAGGTGGCTGACTACCTTGCAAACTTCGGAGTGGGAGGATATGATGACCCTGTTTACTTTTGCCAGGCATCTCCTGCAGAGGATATCAAAGGACAATGCTTGAAGGACTGTCAAAGGTATCCTTGACAAGGGATCAAGTAGCATGCTTATGACTTTTTGACCCTGCCAGCCTGCCAGGATATTGTGGTGGCACCTTGATAAACACTGGTGAAGTACGAGACTGAAAACTTGAGCAGAAAATAGACTCTTTGGCAGTTGGATCACATGGCCTTTGAGCAGTCCATCATGACACCTAGAATTAGGCACCGCATTGGTAATGGTATAATGTAGAATGGGAGATCCTATCAGGATATGGGTAGGACATAATTGATGAATATTTCAATTCACAGCCATATATGTTGATCCCACCAACGAAGGCATTCTATGAAAGAGAGAGGGCCGTTTTGGGTACTTTGCAAAGACAAATTTAGCAATGGCATATTTTGCATGTTCAGTTGTGTGAACTATGAAAACATGTTGAATATGCAATTGAGAAACCTGTTCCTCACAGAGGACTATGTGTATGACTCTATCTGAGGGCTCGTGGGCATCACACTAAATTGTGAAAGGCACTAGTGTGATGCTATGGTGTTGGAAGCTATCCTCTTGCCTTTGGTGGATATCATCGACTCTGGGGAGCATGTGGTTGAATTGCTGGTAGGATTTATAAAACCATTCATTACGGACAATGTAGCCAACACCATCTTAAGCATGGAGGAGTCTGTCAAAGTGAGCATACTGAAAGTATACTTCCAGTTTGACAACTACCTACCCTCTGATACCGAAGACTTTGTTGGGGATGATGAATCCATCAAGGATGGGGTGGAAAGGGAGGAGTCCGCAAGGGAGGATGACTCTATCAACAGTGATACCATCCAAGAGATGGCCCGCAGGGAAGTCTGGAAAGAGGAACGTGAGAGATTAAAGACATTTGGTGAAGATGTGTGGGAGGTATTTAGATGTGCTGTATTCAATGGAAATATGGAACCTTTTTGAAGAATGACCAAGTCTAATGATTGGTGGCTCTCGGAGAACTCCACCTGCAATGCAATCAACATTGGATAATTTGCAGTTGTGATCTATCATGCCATTGGGGGGTAGTTGTAAGTTGGGGGTTATGTTGGATGATATATATATGGGCTATTAGTATGGGAATATAATGGATGGGCATGGTCGACAAGGTTTCTCTTGTCTAAATCTAGATGTAATTTTTCACAGTTTTAAGTAATATAGGGAGCTATCCCTATTAATGATAGCACTTACCTTTAAAACAAAAAACAAAAAAACATGCAAATATTTTTTTAAAGAAATAAAAGGCATGAAAAGTTTTTTATAAAAAAACTAATAAAAAAGAAAAGATTTTTAAAAAGAAATCTAATAAAAAAATTTAAAAAACTCACGCTCCCCAAATTTAATTTATTTATTTTTAATAAAAAAAAAAACTCTTTTATTTTGATTTTTGAAAAAACCAAAAATAAAAAAATAAAAAAATACATGTACTATACCTGCGTCTATACGGCTAGCCAAGGAGGGGAAATTTTCTCTCTGAAGCAAATGGTGCATGATCTGAGCGAATGAACAAGCGATATTGAGGTTTTTGGACATTCTAAGTCAAATGGAGATGTTAGTTTGAGTCCAAGGTGCTCAGATTGCTGGAAATCATGAATATCTCCAAAAAAGGCAAACATGATATTTAGATCTGAGCTCTAATACCATGTTAGAATTCATGATTGTTGAATTCCCACAAGCCCAAATAATCATCTACAAGAATACCTATTACATACAAAGGAGAAATTGCACAACAAACGAGAATATTGAAGACAATAACAAGAAGTGAATGCTTGATTGAATATTGCTTGATTTATAATCAAGGATATGTCATCCTTATAAAGAAATCTAATTCTAAACATACAAACCCTAAAAAGCAATTAATAATTAATAATAAGAATTATTAATATACCTAAGGGATGCATGCATATTAAATGATTATTAAATGCCTAAAAAGGCTTCCAAAATTTAGCTTAAGTGAAACAAGAAAAAAGTGACTTAATTAATTAATCAATATGATTAAATTAATTAAGTAAATAAAACCTTTTACTCTATCAATGCTACATGGTGAAGTAAATATATTATTTTAAATTCTCTTTTCTTGTAAGGAATACAAGTAAAATCATGCCCTATGCGAGTTATTTCATAATTAAATAATAATACCTTTTCTTTCGTAATTAAATAGTAATGTTTCCTTTTCCATATGCAAAAATCTTTGCCAAGCAAGAGATAAGAAAATAAAAGGGTAAGATAAAAGGGTAAGATGACTAAGGGATTTATTCAAAGATTTTATCTTGTTCAAATTCGAAAAGCAAGGGAAGTGTGTGAATTTATTGGAAATGCTTCCAATATATTTCCAATTGGGTTTTAAGATCACGTGACTTTACTCACTCCCATTGATAAAGATATTGCAAAGGTTTTGAAAATGGTTATTTTGATATCAAGCCTTTCATTTTTTATTTTTTATTTATATTAAGACGTTTTGTAGGTTAGAGAGGTGATAAATTCATCAATAATAGTTATAGCTAAAAGAATTGTTTATTTATTCTATTCTACTAGTTTTGATTCCTAGAATACAAATTGAGTTTGAACCAAACTATTATGATTTCAGTCTATTGATTTATGCTATGATTTAGATTCACAACTTTTGTGATTTGATGGAATAATTGTTGATTAAGGACTTGAGCAAGGATTAAGGGACAATACCAATTAACATGGATGGCACGCCCATTACCGCAGATCGTACAATTAGATGTCATTTCCAGTTAAAATCTCATTTGTTTGGATGGAAAACAAACATGATTCGATTAATGGCAAAAAATTAGACAATCATAAAAACTAGTTTTCTATGGCATGCTTTTTAATGCCCCAATAGTCATGCATGAACAAGAAAATGTGGAGTTATAGACAATCCACCTGAAGTGTGTGATAAAATATCTCTAAGTGATGTTGTTAGATGAAGTTCACTGATTGTAGGATTTGTAGAAAATGGATTTTATGAGAGGGCTATAGAGACTATTGAGAAAACACAATTGGGTTTACACAAGGTTGGTCATTATTCATGTGAAGATTCCTCCTTTCTGCAGATTGCAACTGGGTTGTACAAAATATTTTATTTGTATGCTAGAAAGATTAAATACTTTGATCTAAGATGAATCGGTTAGGAAAGAATTTCTTCCACATGATGCCCATCCACCACACCAATTTTGAATTTTAACCCTAACTGTCTCCTTTGCACATTTAAATCAAGCCTGCAAGAACATGGATAGAATGAATTTTCCAACTTTTGTATTAACAAGTTTGTAGTTATAATAACCCAACCCGTTAATGGAGACAAACTCTTATCCCACCAATGATGATAAAAAAAAAACTTATTATCTTCTCAGGGTAACAATATATGAAATTCCAGGCTTCCTCCCAAATTGGATGATTTGTAGAGATTTTGTGCGAGGAAGAAACACTTCTATATCTGAACCTCTATAACTAAACGCATACCAAACCATCACTTACTTTTTCCTTTCTCCAACTACCCCTCTAAAGTTGGCATATAATCTTCAACAAGCCACTTTTCTACTTGCATATATGAATCAATATAATTTTCCCACTAAAATTGCAATGCTTTAATATAGGTTCAACACAAATATATTAATTATATATAAAAAAACAAAATGATAATTTAAATTATTAAATATAATTTCAACTTAAACAACTAGATATTGCCTTAATAGTTAAAATTTACTATTCTAAATAAATACAACATACAACTTAAATTTACTATTCAATTCACAAAATTAATAAAAACAATTAAAATATTTGTACCATACTATAAACATAACCTTCATAAAGGTTTTCTAAAATCTTTTTATCTTAATGTCTTAAATATCTCAAAGCCTAAAATTTGAAATCTTCTCAAACTTATTTGTTTACTTTTTTTATCCATTAAATGAATACTATAAACAACCTTGTTTATATTTGGATAGTGATCAAATCGTTGTCCTATAAATATTTTAACATCATCAATATTTACTAAGATATCAAATATACTTGTTTTCCTCCATGCTAAAGTTTGATTTTCATGATACCTCATTATTTATACTGAGTCAGAGGGGCATTACATCCTCCCCCTAGGACTTGTAAGTCGCAAGAATAAGATGGAAACATAACACACGTTATTTCTCAAATATATTTACTCGACATCAAATATGCATCTATAGAGCTGATATATACAATATAGATCAATGTCCCATAGAGAAGGTTAGCCAATAATACACACACATTCATCCTTATTCATAAACTACCATTAACTATGATTTTCAACTTCAAGCTTGATACTAAAATTTAGAGTTTTCCTTTCATCCATTCATACAAGGTACATCATTTCCCAAATGCAAGTGTTCCAATTCTCTAAATTCATTCCAACCTATAATTCTTTTCACGATATTATGTAAAGATATAACATTAGCCTACTCAATAATTTTCAATAATATCAGCATTTCCAAGCATTATTCATCACTTTAGGAAGCATTATGACATGAAATAATTTTAAAATTTGAATTCCACAACATCATTGACATTCACATTCATAAAATACAATGGTCTTATATTTAAATAAGCATGATGATCTATTTTTACCATTAATATGCAACAATAACTTAGGAAAATATGCATTTAACACATATAATAAAACATTCATACTCATCCACAACAATGGAAAGTGCACAGCACAAGGCTACATGAGCATGACCAATTCTCGATCATATAATACTCTGCCATAAATGCATACATCCTCCATACTCCAAAATCCATAATCCTCACTTGAAACAAAGTGGCTTGATGGTGTTCGGACCATGCACTCATACTATGAGATCCTCCATACAAGACCACCGTGCCCTACCTCTTGTTTGTGTAAGGTGTTTAGCCTCCAAGAGATAGGCACCTCACAAAGGAAGGTAGTGGATCCTAGTTGTATAACAACCTCACATACCCCCATCCTCAAGGTTACCTGTATCTACTTCCTCGCATACACTCAACCAAGGTCACCTCATACGTCCTTGGAGAGGAAACACATTACAACACTAGAGCAGCATTTAAAACCAATAATGATAAACTAGTTTAGCCACCAAAGTATAGTAATAGAAGAGAAAGGAAAATAAGTTATCAATCTCAACAATAAAGTAAATAAGATCCAAGACAATTTACAACACAAAATAAAAAATAAGCATGAAATCCTATAAACAAAAGATTTACAGATTGTGGCTAAACCTCCATAGTCAAAAATAAAATAAATTGTTGGTCCACACAAGTAAATAAATAAAAATATCATGAATTGCACATAGCATCACTATGTGACTAGAATATAGCCACCAAATGAGGAAGGAGGGAACAATCATCCAGCTATCGCAATAGCTCATCATGTGGTACGACATAGTCACACTACCCACATGGCATGGCGGTGTGCACCTCAGCATCACCCCGCATCACATCATCATGTGGCATGGCCCTACCCCAAACAAAACTAGTAGGCCGCATGTCAATGTCCTCCACATCCCACATTTTGTCTCAACATGACATAGTGATACTCCAAGCAAAGAAGGCATGCAATGGACATATCCTGCATGGCAATGTACCCCATGAAAAAGGCACGTGCAGTTCAAACCCCGCATAGAGATACCTCATGGAGAAGGCACACACAGGCTATCATCATAGCCAAAGGTATATGTGGCTAGGGCCCACCCATTGGCGACTCCGTTGGGGACTAAAAGGAATTGTAGAGAATCTTTGGTTAGAAAAATTGCTCAATATATGTGAAGAAGCTTCTTAATTTGTCCCTTGTTGGTTTGAGTCAATTCTCATAAATGTCATTAAGAATCTGTTGTAGTTCTTGTTCCATAAAGATTTCAATCCAGATCTATCCATTTTTCAAGATTATATGTAATACTTCACAATTGTAAGTGGCCACTCTAAGACTCTGAGACTCTGAGATCTATGCACCAGTGCGTGTCTGCTTGAAAAAGAACCAAGAAATTTGCAGGAATGATGAAGCAGATTTGAGCTCTTAATATGAGGTACCCCGACAAGTTGAGGATAGAATCAATAACATCATTTGATGTTAAGGAAATGTGGTAGTGTTGTGTTGAAACAAATCTGACCTATGAATAAATTTCAGTTGTTTGAGTATTGGTCCTCTACAAGGAGGTGGTGACTCTATCAAAAGATCAGTGTTAAAGATTTGAAGGATTGAAGGTGATTTTGCAAATCCGAGGTTGAAGAAGGCAGCAACAATTTCAGCATTTCCAGGTATTTAGATTTTCATGAGTCAAATGTATTTTCATGAAAATTGTAAAAAAAAATGTTCCCTAAATAGTGAAAGAAGCACTAAGGGTATGGTAGTGATTATTTTACATGCTCTTATAATTCAGTTTCCATCTTTCTATATAAGATTAGATGGAGTATGTTATGAGCTTTATAATGAAATAGTTCAAGAGAAGGGAAAGAAATAAGGGAATTGTGAGATTTTGCCAAGATCAAGAGGCAATGGAAAGCACAAATAAGAGAACAAAATAGATGATAGAAATAAACTATATTCTATCAAGATGAAAATACTGATCAATTGGATCATCAAGCGTTACATACAATGAATATGAGCCTACTTATATAGGCAAGGCTATATGGATATGTGAGCACACAAACATGACATGTGGCTCAATAAGAAACAAGGGTAGGTAGGAAATAGGTGTGGGTAGGTAGGAGAAACAATATAATATTCCACATGAGGTGGATCACCCACTGAATGTGGAATGTAACAACAAGATAAGTCCACAAAAGGTGAAAATTCTCCTACACACACTATCCCAATGTGGCACAAACACCCAAGTGTCTCATACCCAAACTACTATGAAATGCATTTCCTAAGTAAACTTAAGTAAGGTGTAATAATATCCAAGATGAATAATTATTTACACAAACACCCCCCCTTAAGTGAAACTTAGGGGAATGCACTTAAGTCTACAATGCAACTAAGCAATGCAAGATGGGTCCCGGCTACGAGGCCATGTTAGGTACCCATGTACAAATGCAAATGCAATCTCCCATAAAGCAAGGAAAGAGAGAAAAACCCAATGGGAAAAAACCCTCCCCCAAAAGAGAGATGATGAAAGCACACAATGCTCTCAATGATGAATGAGAAGAACAAAACTATGTACCCCCATAAGAGAGAAGAAGAGACCATGAAGCCCCCCCTCAATGTTGAATCTCCTGCAAAGATGGTCCAATGATGATGACCAAAATACCTCCCCATAATGAAGAAAGAGAGTCAATGCTGCACCAATAATGCCAAAGTGTGCCAAAACTAGGTACCAAGTCGAGGAGGATGAATCACTTGCTGCAACAAAATGAAGATCAGGCATGGAGACAACCTGCTATGAGCATCATCTGGATACTCAGAAATAGCATAAATGCTGGTACAATCCAAGTCTCGCGGGAGCCACGCACAAATGTGTACAATCTAAGTCTCAACTGGAGCCATGCACCAAGTCTCACAAGATATTCCTAATCTATGTGTACAAGAGGATTACATCAAATAGTCAACAATGACAAGATACAAAGAGGTGTGGCACTTTATGATAGTGCGAGTACAACATTGCCCATGCAAGAGCATACAACATGATAGTGCAAATCTGGAAACATGAAAATGATGCCACCAAGAAGCCCTATAGAATACTGCAGAAAAAGATGCCTCTGATTGGGATGTGGCCAAGAGATATAAAGGAGCAAATCAACCCCCCCCCCCCCCCCCACACACCTTGACTGACGGATGGAAGCACTGCATGATAGGTGTGAAATGAAAAGAAAAAAAGTGTTCCCAATATGACTTATTCTATGATGTTTGTGTTTTTAAAAGATTTTAAAAATCTAGAAAAAACAATTTATTATGCCCATGCAAAAAAAATTTTTTTTTTTTGTTATTTAAAAAAACTTAATTAAAAAAAAAAAGGAAAAAGGAAATTTTTTTTTATTTATTAAATTTTAAAAAATAAAAATAAAACAAAGTATCCCCCCATGTGGGGAGGGGCCCGCAATGTACTGCGGGACCACCGCAGGTACATTGCGGGGCCGCAGTGCCTGCGAACATCCACAGGTACTCTACGGGGTCGCAATGCCTGTGGTGACCTGCAGGTACATTGCAAGGCCGTAGAGCCTACAGTTACTCGCAATGACTACGGGGCCACAGGGACATTGTGGTGTACCCGTAGTACCACGACACCTGCCAAAAAACATTTCACCCTTTTTTTTAAAAAAAAAAAAATGAAAAACAAAAAATGCACCCCCCCCCCTTCAATAAAGCTAAAAAAAATTATTTTTTGATTTTTTGATTTTCTGAAATTAATTAAAAATGGAAAAAATAAAAAAATATTTTCAGACCTGTACCTGCAAGTCCGTATGACGGGTTAGGAGGGGAAATTTTTTTAACTCGAGGTAACGAAGGCTGATTTTGACCAATTGACAGTCGATCTTGGGGTTTTTGGGCCTTCTGAGTGCAATGGCAATGACAGATTTGGCCAAAAATGCTCCAAAATTGCAGCTCGGTGTCGGGACAAGTCACCACCCTCCACCTTCAAATGGCTCTAGATTTGGCCTCGGATGTCGGATTTGGATGAAACAAAAGGCGATTATTACTTTCTCAAACCTCCTCAATCCAATGATGACCTCAGATTTGATCCAACAAGCTCCAAAATACACAACCCCAAATAGCATCAAATTTCTCTCAATTGACAAACCAATGGCACTCTAATGGCTCTGATACCATGTGAGACTTTGCCAAGATCAAGAGGCAATGGAAAGCACAAATAAGAGAGAACAAAATAGATGATAGAAATAAACTATATTATATCAAGATGAAAATACTGATCAACTAGATCATCAAGCGTTACATACAATGAATATGAGCCTGCTTATATAGGAAAGGCTATATGGATATGTGAGCACACAAACATGACATGTGGCTCAATAAGAAACAAGGGTAGGTAGGAAATAGGTGTGGGTAGGTAGGAAAAACAGTATAATATTCCACATGAGGTGGATCACCCACTGAATGTGGAATGTAACAACAAGATAAGTCCACAAAAGGTGAAAATTCTCCTACACACACTATCCCAATGTGGCACAAACACCCAAGTGTCTCATACCCAAACTACTATGAAATGCATTTCCTAAGTAAACTTAAGTAAGGTGAAATAATACCCAAGATGAATAATTATTTACACCAACAGGAATGAATGAAAATATGTATCATGTACCTATGTTTTCTTATGAAATGTCAAAAACAAATGTGCAATCTATGCCAAGTCATCATAGATCTTTCTTTAGGGAAAGATATAAACCATTGAATTTTGATGGTATCCAAGGTTTCCCAAATCCTTTTCCTGTAGGGGTTAGGGAAAAATTACCAAGATTTAATAGGAACAAGTCAAAATCAGCACGACAACGTTTGTAGGAATTTTCTGAATTAATGAAAGATTTTGAAATAAATCAGGAAGATGTTTTCATGAAGTTATTTGTTAAGTATTTGAGGGAAATACTAGAGATTGGTTCTCCTACATGCCAGTATGTTCTATCTCATCATGGGATGAGTTGAAGGTAGCATTCATGGAACAATTTGATGAAAGAATTGATCCAAGCTCAGTTATGAAAACATTCATGGACATTCAGAAAGAAGAAGATGAGTTAGTACCTACTTTTAATCTCAGGTTTGCTAGGGCATTGGATGACATTCCTACAAGTTATAAACCAAATGATGCAGTATGCCTAGTTGTTTTTTTTGGTTTCATTTGAAGAAGAAGAGAGTTATTTGTTAAGATATAAGGATCCTAAAACCATACATCAGGCTTATAGGATAGCAATGGAGATTGAAAACAATTTGAAATATGGAATCCCTAGGGGATACCTATCTGCAAGGGTATATTATCCTAAGATGATAGGGTTTGAAGAAAAGCATGAATCTGAAACTAAAAGACCACGTTAAGACTTTTATATTCCTACTAATTACATTAGCCCTGTTATTGATTATGATATGAACAAAAATGTGAGTGAAGAGAACTTGTCCCAAACAGTGGTTATTCCTCATATTGATAAAGAAGAGACTGATGAGAAAGTGTCTAACATATTGGATGTAGAGATGGATATGATGTCAATCACTTTACTAAAAGACAACAACAGTGATTTCTCCAAGGAGAATACCTCTCAAGACATTGGTTTGAAACCTTGTGTTTCAGATAGATATAAAAGTGGGTATGAAGAATTGGAAAGTTTTATGTCTGAAGCAAATGCAAGTTTGCAAAACTATGATTATAAAAATTCAGATGATGAGATACCATCAACTTTTGATAATAAAAAAATTGTGAGGATTGTATTATTGGGTATTTTTCTAGTTCAGATTCAGATTCCCAGTTTCTTGATAAACCTAAAGATGAAATCAGAAATAACATTAGTGAAAATATCAATGCATTATTTGATGAAGATGTAGACGAAGATCAATTGGTGCTCTGTTACAATATTTTTGAGAAGGGTCTTCATGTTATTCTTAACCCTTTATATGAAGAAACAAATGAGAATTTGGAGATTATTGCATCAACTTCTGATAGAGAATATTGTGAAGATGAAGGTGCAATATATAATTCAAAGGTAGGTAACAATGAACTTTCTTCCCCTGTTGCTGATATTGTTGACATTAGATTGGAAACAGAGCAAGAAAATGAAACATATAAAGAGGTCATCTATGATCCTTTCCTTCCCCTTGATAATAGCTTGCTTGATATGATCAGTAAAAATGAGGATTCTTCGGAGAGTCCTCATTTCATTAGGTAAGTTGATAATGCAAAAGAGGCATGTATTTTTCAGTTATGTGCCAGAATATGAAATTTTCCTTTTCCAACAAGATGATGTATTTGCATAAAAGGATATCAGTTGTAGTCAGGATGTGTGCTATATTGAGTATACAACATATATGTCACAAGACAGCAGATGTTCTATATCATTGCATAGTTTTTCAGGTTTTCAATGGTAAGTGCAATGATAAAATTAAGCATAGTGGACAGATAGAAATAGCCAACATATTTGAAAAATGGTTTTCCACTTATGTTATTAGATTATATTTGATGCTTTCAAAAGAAAAATTATGTTTATGACAGGGGAAAGTACTGGTTGACATTGGCAGATGGCTTTGGGCCCTCACACTTGGTCTAATCCTGCAAGCCACAAGTGAATTGGGATAGAGTGGTTTTCTTTGACTCTATGCCCAATGGAGTTATGAATAAATCCCCTCTTAATTTCCTGTTCATGGACAATTTTGAGGTTCTACTTTTCTTAAAAGTAGTTGTTATCCATGAGCATTAGATAGGTTTTCTTTGGTAGTGTAGTTTCTTTTTGTTGAAGTTACCCTATCCAGGTAATTTCTTCTTGGTCTGCCCTACAGTTGGTCTGCTTTACCTAGAGACTTTGGTTTCTCATTTCATTCCTGTGAAATGAACGTCTCCAACTAGAGCCACTGATAACCCTGAAAATTGATTGCATGAAATTTTTCAAATTTAAGCCCAAAACATTGATTTGTAGGTTTTTTCTTACATCCTCTAAGAACGATTCAAGGTCTAGGGTTTAGGGTTTATCAAAACTTCTTAAATTTTTGTGAAGAAAACCCTAGAAATTATATATTTTGCTATTACTTTTTCCCACTTAAAATCGAGGGTAGCCTTTCCACGAGCGGGGCCATTTTATTCTCTAAGCAAAACATTGATCGACTGGTTTGTGAAATAAAATTTCCTAAGTCAAGTGCATAAGTTCCCTATTACCAGTCCCCTTCTAAATATTTATGCCCATTCTTATAGTTTCCTAAGTCCAGCAAGTACTAAATACCCCTACCGTCTGTTAAAGAAAGGATAGATCCAACGACTAGCACTTCCCCGCAATCAGAGATGCGAGAATTTTATTGAGCATGACATCACGAGATTGTATTGCATGTGCTCAGAAATAATGAGGAGTTTTTTATCCTGAGGTAAAAGGTGCTCGACTTTTAAGTCCTGGAAGAGTTGACGGGCAGTATGCAAAGTGGTAAAGATTCAACAGATCGAACAACCCTCGTATTCCCACGATGGAAGTTGCAGGGAGATTACTGACCGTGACATCATGAGATGATGCCATGTGTCCCTGGCTAGTCAGGAAGGCTTGCAGGGAGGTTGCTGACGGAGCTTGGTTGAAGAATGATATGGTGCTATCCAGTCAAGATTTTGTGGGTCCACAGACATAGTTGGAAAGTCAAACTGCTAAGTTGGTAGGAAATGACTATTAGATTTGAGATCTACGGCTAAGTTTCAAATAAGAAGTTTGGAGGGATTTTGGAGGCACTGGTTGTAGCTCACAGGAAAGGGAAAAATGAATGGGATTCAGACTTATCAATTCAGGATTGATAAATTGACAATCAAAGATGATAGCTTGGAGATGTTAAAGGATTTGGATAAGCTTCTAGTTCAGGTCTAATGAATCATGATTTCTCTGATGAATTCAGAGATTTGCTTGTTGATAGAAATCCTAAAGCAGGAGACTGTACACTAAAAAAAGGGATAAGATCATAATAAAATTATTCACATCAGGAGAAACTTGATAGAAGAATGCAACAGATGTGGTATGCATGAATTCTAGTGTCCATAGCTAACAAAGTAAATTGAGAACACCAGAGTGATGATGTTTCAAGAACAAGCACTACTTGATGAAGTGTGGTTCAGCTATAAATACAACAGGGTGGTGATCGAATTGGTAGATGAGTATGAAGCCTTTTCATTTTCTAAGTGCAATTTTCCGTTTTGCAGAAGAAATGATGTTTGAGCAAGCTTATTGTTAGAATATTTAATCTTTACTTGGCTTAGGTTTATTTGTATTTAGTTTAGGATATTCCTTTGGAATTCCTACATGTAATTTGTCCTCTAGTACATGTGTGAGGACAAGTCATTTCTTTTATTTTCCTTTATTAAAGAATATTAGATTTCCTCCATAAGAGGATGTGGACACATGGCACACACATTTTATGAATGGTGACATTCATAGATTTGGGAGTTACTTTGTAACTCCTTTCCTCATCTCTATTTAAGAGATGTCTCCTCTCTCATTTCTTCTTAATGACATTATTGTAAAGAGCTTCTTGCTCTCTCTCTCTCTCTCTCTCTCTCTCTCTCTCTCTCTCTCTCTCTCTCTCTCTCTCATTAGGTATTGCCTCATTCATAATATCACAAGGGCTTTTTCATTGCTTTTCTCCTTTCAAAAGTTCTTGTGCCTCCTTCTTCACATTTGGGTGATTGCTCCAAGGTTTCTGCATTTCTCTTGGTAACATTTACTTCATCAATAAACTTACTTGGATTTTGTTATTCTTTCCTTGCTCTTGTATTTCCTTTCACTTATAGATGGAGTTGCAATATACTCTGTGATACAGGATGGATTTTTTCTCTCATGTGTGAGTATGTATATTGCCATAGGGAATGTGAAAGTGGGGAGGATTTCCAGAGGGGCATGAAATCCCTTTCTTATGAAGAAAGGTCATGCATGGCACAACCTCTGTGTCTACTCAGTCTCTAGGTGGCAGAGGGTTCTCAGACAGAGCCTATAGAGGAATGAAAAAGGGACATGTCTGGGTAGGGAGAGGCAACAATCCATCCATGTAGCTGCATGGAAGCTATGACCCCTCCCCGACATATTATGTTTCCCCTCTAACTTCACCTCCCACCACCTTTGATATTGGGCATGAAGGTTGAGTTCCTCCTCTAGCTTGAGGGGTGACTTTACCTCTTTTCGAGATCCTATTTCCCTTTCTAAGGAAGGAAAATGCTCTATGGGACAAAAATGCAACATCTCACACTCCATTCGAAGGTGTCAAGGCAATAACAGCATGACTCAAATGGTTTTTCTTCTACCAATTTTTGGTTTGAGAATAATGATTCACAGGTGTCGGCGCTTAGACATGTGGATATTTTGAAACCTAATTGTACACAGCCTTTAGGGCTAATTATCAAAGAATGAATCTGTTGTTGACAAGTGTCTTATGGCCTGAAGCTTGTCACTCCCTTGTTTTCTATAAAAGGGAATTCAAGACCATTAGTTAGGGTCTGAATTTTCTGAGAAAGATCTCTACAAAATAGATCTTCTCTATAGGGTTAGGTCCAAAAATAGTTCTAGAGAGTCGTAGGAAATAACAGGGACTGTAATGTTATTTTGTAAAGCAAAAAAGTAGTAGAACACTTGCAGATTCCCCTTTTTCAAGTGGGTCATTTTATATTTGAATTTGTTGGCTATCATCTGATAAAAGATACCTTATAATATTAATACAAATATAGTTTCCTAATCTTTACTCTCCTGTGTGCAATTTTATCTTCTTTTAAGAAAATGGGATCAAGGGTTTCGTTTATTTATTGCATTGTTATGATGTATGTATTCTTCTATTCAATTCTTTAGTCCAAGTGGTTAATTAAAATGCTTGAATAAGATTACAGAGGAAATAAGGCTCGCCATAGGATTTGATAAGTATTTCAAAAGAAGGATTATAAGCAGAGCAATACTGTAAGGCAGTATTATTTCAGGAAGGACCAGCTATTAGATGAAGTTTTATCAGATTTTCAGTAACACTTTTCATAGACTCTGTAACCTAAATGAATAAGGCACTAGTATTCAAAAGAAAATCTCATTAGGTTATCAGTTTCTAGTTTTATCTTCTTTATGATCTCCCAGAGCAAATCTTATAAACAATCAGAACAATCATTTACTAAGATTTATGTATATTATGAAAATAGTCTCACCCTCTCTCATACTCCAGTTTAAGGTTGAGGATCACTGAAGGATTTTCCATCCTTGAGCATTCTCCCTTTCGGTTGAGTCTTATTATGAGATAATCTAATTTGTTTTTAGTAAGTTCCTGAGTATCCTTGCAGAGAGTAGGAATTTCTTACCGAAGGGATCACCCTCCCTAGTTCTGCAGATTCTAAAGCGCAAGAGGATTTTCTGTCCTTGTTATTTTTGGTCCAAGCCTGACAAATATTGATAGTTGGGGTGGCTCTCCATAGATATTTGGAGGAAATCAGCTTGGTCTATGTCCTATAAGCAATGTAAACCCGTCATCCATTTTGAGAACCCACATAAGGCACACGCGGGCTATCATCATAGACAAAGGTATACGTGGTTAGGGCCCACCCATATGCCTACCAATACAATAAAAGTTGAGTAACCATGGGTGCCCCTCTACAAGTGCAAGCATCTCCCTATCACTTTGCATCCTATAGGAATACATAACATACACATGTGCCTTCATGTAGATCCATGTAAGTTTCATCATTCTCTCAAGCTTGGCTTGCTACCATTAGCAGCACGACATCATCACCTAACACTGTGTCAAAACATTAGCGAGGTGTGGCATCGTACCTATTGCATCATGTCAGAACATGTGCAGATACAAAATTTGTCTTAGCATGGGTAATAAATCTTACTCCACATGTTGGACCTCAAACTATACATACACATGGAGCACATGGTCCCACTTGGGTTATCTTGGCGATCCTTCTCACCCTAGACCCTGACCCCCCAACTGATAGTTCTGATACTTAATATAAGTACAGATCCAATAGCCAACAAGATGAGAGGGGGGGGTGAATCATACAAACTTAATCATCCATAAAAATATCAGATTCAACCTCAGTAACATATATTTTAGTAATATAACCAAAACTATTACACATGCAAACTCAAAAGCATATAAACATCATAAACCTCATAACACCAGATTTAACGTGGAAACCCAAATAGGGAAAAACAACTGTGGGATTTGAGACCCACTAAGAAATATACTCTTCTAGAGTATGCTCGGTTAAAAGCAAATCCTGTTAAAGATTACAAACACA
The DNA here is from genome assembly GCF_030272615.1 of Cryptomeria japonica. Lineage (NCBI taxonomy): Eukaryota > Viridiplantae > Streptophyta > Pinopsida > Cupressales > Cupressaceae > Cryptomeria > Cryptomeria japonica. Next base: position 52,273,945 of record NC_081415.1, on the reverse strand, counting down.
TTGCTAGATGTGACCCGGTTAAGGGATTTCCCTCAGATCTTAGGATCTTCACCTTGTTAGAAGTGACCTTGTCAAAGGATTTCAAACACTCAATCAGAATGTCACCTTGCTAGAGGGTTTTACAAATAAGACTGTTAAGTCCACTCGGTTAAGAGATTTTCTGTCACTTTCACAAAATAACAGTAATAAAATCTATCTGCAACTTCACATCTAAAATGCTAAAGCAGATTCCTATTTGTTCAATACAATCTAGACATAGAACTAATCGTGTCTATCTATTGGGCTTCTATACTCTGTTATTCTAACAGGTCTTCAAGCTTCTGTGCCTGGTAATCACTATGTAGCATCTCTGTGCATACACTTGCCCGCATACATTGTTTATCAACAGTTTCCTATTTATAATCAATTAGGTAACCGCTTAATCTCCTTGATCACATTTCCCATGAACAATCATAGCCATTAGATCTTTGATCTTGTCTAGGTTCAATGCATCTTTCGATCTGAAAATGTTTTACCCCACCTAGGAACTTGCATACATTTCTTGGAACTTGTGTCAGGGTATTGCGGTTCAATCTGAGTTGTAGATCTTCATGCTGACTTTTCTTTGCCTTAGATTCATTAACAAACTTCATGCACAGCTCACCAATCATTTAATCAGTTCCACCTCATTAGCTTCCTTCATTAAATATTGCATGTAACCATTTAATGCATTCTGTTATAGCTCAATTACAACTGGGTGAATACTAAACTTCACTCGGTAGACATTCCGCCTTCATTAACCGATAGCGATAACCTTAGGGTTTACTGACTAGGTTCCTTAGGGTTTACTGACTAGGTTCTTTGCTTGATAACATAGTATAGTATTAACCTTTACATTTTACAACATATGTATGATGTTAAAACAATCTAAAACATCATGATCTCATCATTGTCTGACTTGGTACTAGTTGCCCATTGAATACCTTATTCATCCCCTTATTCATCATATTCTTTCCTGTGTCTTTTACTGACACCTTTACAATCTTCAAATCATACTTCTTAAGATATGGCAACATCATACTGAATTAGAAAATCAATTTCTTGACATCAATGACAAAATAATAATATCAAGACAGTAAACATCCTTAATCAGTTATATCCATAATCATCAACAACCTTCTCAATATCCTTATGAAATGCCAACAATCTTTCATTGTCTGTTATAATGCAGTATTGCCAACAATCTCCCCCTTTGGCATTGATGGAAAAACCAATTGATTTGACCTTAAAAGATTCGGATTGCTGTGATTCTGAAATGTTGAATTTCTCCCCCATACATTAGACTTCTCTTGTTTCTTCAGTTTTCTTTCCAATATATAGTCTTCTCATTAGTCTTCTCCCCCTTTGACAACAATGCTAAAAAGTAAAGAACTTAAAGCATAATTTCTTCCTGTATGAAGTGATTTCCTACTGTTGTGTATCAACTGAGTCTCAGTCAAAGCATTTGTCTTCAATTCCTGTTCCCTATAATATTTTCTGTAATAATTCTTGTACACCTTTAGAAAACATCCTAAAGTGTATAAATCAGCATCAACTCCCAAAAGATATTCGATAGAGTCATTGGATTGATGCTTTCACCGAACTCGGTCAGTGAGTAGAAGATAGGGGTAGGACCCCTAACTTGCTTTTGAGATATTCAAAAGTGTCCCTTGGTAGTGGCTTGGTGAAGATATCTGCTATTTGTTCCTTTGTGCTAACATACTCCAACACCACTTTCTTCTCTTGAGCTTCTTCTCTAAGATAATGATATTTGATAGAGATGTGCTTTGTCTTAGAGTGCATAACAGGATTCTTTGAAATGTTAATGGCACTAGTATTGTCACAGAATATAGTTACTAGCTCGGTAACTTTCTCATTTATACCTTCCAACAGTTGTTTGATCCATGCAATGTTTGTACAATTCAATGCTGCAGCAACGTATTCAGCTTCTGCTGTTGACTGTGAAACACATCCTTGTTTCTTGCTAAGCCAACTCACTAGTCTTTCTCCTAAAAAGAAAGCTCCTCCACTTGTGCTTTTTTTGTCATCAATGTTGCCTGCCCAATCAGCATCAGTATAAAATTTTAAATCAAAATCATTTCCTTTCTGATATACTAAGCCATAATCCTCTGTCCCTTTCAAGTATCTAAAAATTCTTTTGATTGCAGTCATGTGTGTTTCCTTAGGATCTGCAAAGAATCTTTCAACTATACCTACTGCATGTGCTATGTCTGGTTTTTTATGAACAACATATTGTAGCTTTCCAATCATGGATCGGTAAAGTGTCTCATCAATAGATGCAAATTCATCATTCTTTGACAATTTATAGTTGGTAGTCATAGGAGTACTTACTGGTTTTGAATCCTCCATTCCAAATTTCTTCAAGATTTCCTTTATGTACTTGGATTGAGTAGTGAAAATCTCATTTTTCTTTTGCAGTATCTATAAACCTATAAAATACTTTATCTTACCGATTAATGACATCTCAAATTCTTTGCTCATTTCATTTCCAAAGTTTTTGCATAAAGAGTCATTTCCACAAAATATAATATCATCAACAAATATGGCTGAGATCAATATTCCATTTTCATCATTCTTCATGTACATGTTGTTGTTCTCACTTGTCCTTATAAAACCAATCTTAATCAAATAAGAGTGCAATCTTTCATACCATGCTCTAGGTGCTTGTTTCAAACCATATAAAGCTTTGTTCAATTTACATACCTGATCTTTATTATTGTCTTCAACAAATCCTTCAGGTTGTTCAATAAAAACTTCTTCTTCCAATATTCCATTCAGAAATGCAGATTTGACATCCATTTGATATACCTTAAAATTTTTGAAAGCAGCATATGCCAACAATGTTCTTACTCCTTCAAGTCTAGCAATAGGTGCAAAAGTTTCACTATAATCAATTCCTTCTTCTTGAGCATAACCTTTGCAAACTAGTCTTGCCTTGTTTCGAATGACCTCTCCTTTTTCATTTAGCTTGTTTCTAAAAATCCACTTTGTACCGATTACATTTTTGTCATTTGGTCTTGGGATTAGTGTCCATGTGTCATTCTTCTTGATTTGATCAATCTCTTATGTCATAGCATTTATCCAATCTTCACTGTTAAATGCCTCTTTCACTATTCTCGGTTCAAATTCAGATATCAGACATGTGTTTTGTCTCAGTTTGTTCCTTGTCATCATTGGATCATCCTTATCTCCTATAATCTGACTTGGTGCATGATGTCTTCTGACATACTTGGCTAATACAGGCTCAATAGGCTCTGTATGATCTTCTTCATCACTTAGTAACTGGATATTCTCTTCATTTTCTTCAACAGTCTTCTTGGTTGAACATAGACAAATTCATCATAGTCTTCTGGTTCGTTGGAATTTCCTTCATCATTTCTTTCTGCAAATTCATCAATTTTCACATTTGCACTTTCTACTATTTTGTTAGATGATTTGATCAGACATTTAAATGCTTTTCTTCTAGAAGAATAACCTAGAAATGTTCCTTCTTCACTTTTCTGATCAAATTTGCCATATCTATCATCTTTATGAACATAGCATCTGCTTCCAAAGATTTTAAAATAACTTACATTAGGTTTCTTATCATACCAGATTTCATATGGTGTTTTCAAATTACCTTTCTTCAATTGAACTCGGTTCAAGGTGTAAACAGTTGTGCTTATTGCTTCTCTCCAAAATGTTTGTGGCACCTTCTTTTCAATCATCAGTGTTCTAGCACAATCCACAATAGATCTGTTTCTTCTCTTAGCTATTCCATTCTGTTGTGGAGTTCTCAGTGCAAAGACTTGTCTTTTAATACCATGATCATTGCAGAATAAGTTGAACTCATCAGATGTGAACTCTCCTCCTCTATTTGATCTAAGACATTTTAGTTGTCTTCCTGTTTCATTTTCAACTCTTGCCTTGTACCATTTAAACATTTGAAAAGCTTCTGATTTTTCTTTTAGAAACATTACTGACATCATCCTTGAATAGTCATCTACAAATAATATGAAATATTTGTCACCATAATAACTTTGAACTTTCATAGGACCACAAAGATCAGTGTCCACTAGATCTAAAATTCCCTTACAAGTGTAAGACTTACTTGTAAAGCTTGATCTTGTCATCTTACCCATCTAACATCCTTGGCACATAGCATTCTCGTGTTTTTCAAGACTCGGTAGACCTCTTACTCAGTGCTTCTTGCTTATTTTGATCAGATTATCAAAATTTACATGACAAAACCTTTTATGCCATAACCAGGTATCATCTAACTTTGCATGCAAACACTTATTCCAAGTTGAGTCAAGGTGAAATGTGTTACCTTTTGTTTGTGTCCCGGTAGTAGCTAACTTTCCATTCTTGTCATGAACATTGACAATTCCCTTTTTAAATTCTATTCGGTAACCTGTGTTGTTTAGCTATGCTACACTCAACAAATTGTATTTCAAACCTTCAACCCAATAAACATCATTACATCTTGCATTATCAAGAAGTGTTATAGATCCTTTACCTCTCACCGAACATGGTGCATCATTGCCAAATCCGGCATAGCCTCCATCATAATCTTCTAATATAACAAACTTGTGCTTATCTCCTGTCATATGATGTGAGCATCCACTATCTATAATCCAAGAATCATTAGTGTTTATGTGAGATATTAGGGATTTTTCTTCATACCTTTCTTCATCTGATCCATCTTTGATAGCCACATAAACTACTTCCTTTGTATCAATCTCATCTGATTTATCATCATTGGATTCTTCATCAGTTATTAGGCATGTCTTTCTATCTCTTCTTCTAAAGTCTCGGCGTCCTCTATAATGATTGTCTTTCTATCTATCATCTCGGTAATCTCTCTTTTCAGTAGAATCTTTGTCAGGACAGTTAGAAGCCATGTGTCCTATCTTATCACAATTGAAACATTTCAAAGGTAGTTTTCCTTTATACTTACCTTTGCCTCTCAGTAACCTTTTGGCTAATAGTGCTTCAAACTCTTCTTGCTTTCTGATTTCCTCATACAGTTTGTGTATTGCCTCCATGTTCTTATGGAATCTTTCACTTGCTCCACTGTGATCTCCTTCAGAGTACTTATACTTTCTTTCATTGAAATCATTAGATTCATCAAGATCAAAAGAACTAAATGCAGATTCAACTTTATTCATCGAAGATCCACTGTTATCAAAGTTACTTAACTCAAATGCATGTAGCTTACCAATAGTAGCATCTAAATAAACTAGCATATTAGGTACAGACCTCAATTCATTGATTGCTGAGACTCAGATTGCATAAGCTGGTAGAAGGGTTCTTAACAACTTACTTGTTATATCCTTTTCTTCAATAGTTCCACCTGCTCCTTTGATTTGATTGACAATCTCCTTTAGTCTTGTACTATACTGAGTTATATTCTCACCTTCATTCATCCTCATAGATTCAAGTTGTCCTCTTAGACTATCTACTTTTTCTCTTTGAACATGTTCATCTCCTCCATATACTGATATGAGCTTATCCCACATTGCCTTTGCATCATTGCAACCTTCTAGATCATTAAACTCTGAGTTGGTCAATGCAGACGTTATTTCAATCATTGCTTGAATATGTTCTTGCTTTGCCTTTATCTCTTCCATAGTCAATGGATAGGTGCTCAGTGTAACAAAATCATTCTCCAGATAGTATACAACATATTCTCTAACTCTTGATAGATGTAGCTTCATCCTTTTCTACCATGTAGAGAAACTTGACTTGTTCAACTTTGGTGCATCCCTCTTATACATCTTTGGATCTTTAACTCAAGTGCCTTTAAACTTTCCTTCCAGAGTCCAAAGCTCTGATACCAATTGATAGTTCTAATACTTAATATAAGTACAGATCCAATAGCCAACAAGATGAGAAGGGGGGGGTGAATCATACAAACTTAATCATCCATAAAAACATCAGATTCAACCTCGGTAACATATATTTCAGTAATATAACCAAAACTGTTAAACATGCAAACTCAAAAGCATATAAACATCATAAACCTCATAACACCAGATTTAACATGGAAACCCAAATAGGTAAAAACCACTGTGGGATTTTGGACCACTAAGAAATATACTCTTCTAGAGTATGCTCGGTTAAAAGCAAATCCTGTTAAAGATTACAAACACATTGCTAGATGTGACCCAGTTAAGGGATTTCCCTCAGATCTATTAGGATCTTCACCTTGTTAGAAGTGACCTTGTCAAAGGATTTCAAACACTCAATCAAAATGTCACCTTGCTAGAGGGTTTTACAAATAAGACTGTTAAGTCCACTCGGTTAAGAGATTTTCTGTCACTTTCACAAAATAACAGTAATAAAATCTATCTGCAACTTCACATCTAAAATGCTAAAGCAGATTCCTATTTGTTCAATACAATCTAGGCATAGAACTAATCTTGTCTATCTATTGGGCTTCTATACTATGTTATTCTAACAGGTCTTCAAGCTTCTGTGCTCGGTAATCACTATGTAGCATCCCTATGCATACACTTGCCCGCATACATTATTTATCAATAGTTTCCTATTTATAAACAATTAGGTAACCGCTTAATCTCCTTGATCACATTTCCCATGATCAATCATAGCCATCAGATCTTCGATCTTGTCCAGGTTCAATGCATCTTTTGATCTGAAAACATTTTACCTCGCCTAGGAACTTGCATACATTTCTTGGAACTTGTGCCAGGGTATTGCGGTTCAATCTAAGCTGTAGATCTTCATGCTGACTTTTCTTTGCCTTAGATTCATTAACAAACTTCATGCATGGCTCACCAATCATTTAATCACTTCCAGCTCATTAGCTTCCTTCATTAAAGATCGCATGTAGCCATTTAACGCATTCTGTTATAGCTCGGTTACAACTCGGTAACAACTTGGTGAATCCTAAACTTCACTCGGTAGACATTCTGCCTTCATTAACCAATAGTGATAACCTTAGGGTTTACCGACTAGGTTCTTTGCTTGATAACATAGTATAGTATTAACCTTTACATTTTACAACATATGTATGATGTTAAAACAATCTAAAACATCATGATCTCATCATTTTTTGACTTGGTACTAGTTTGCCATTGAATACCTTATTCATCCCCTTATTCATCATATTCTTTCCTGTGTCTTTTACCGACATCTTTACAATCTTCAAATCATACTTCTCAAGATATGGCAACATCATACTAAATTAGAAAATCAATTTCTTGACATCAATGACAAAATAATAATATCAAGATAGTAAACATCTTTAATCAGTTATATCCATAATCATCAACAACCTTCTCAATATCCTTATGAAATGCCAACAATCTTTCATTGTCTGTTATAATGCAATATTGCCAACACCAACTAGAAAATCATGTGGAAATAACATACCTTTCATGAAGACAAGGTAAATTATCCTCCAAGAGATACCATCAATATGCTCAAGAACTATGGGCATTAGGTTGGCACATATGAACCATACAAGTAGGTCCATCATAAGGGGAAGCATTGAGTACACTTTTTATATATTTTTCCTCAAATTAGAGAAGCTAAGGTTGCTTCACGCCACCATTATTCATACATCGTTCCATACTATTTGAGGAACATGTGACTACTACTACCCCTTCACATACTGACTTATTAACAACCTATGGGTTGGCACTCAGTAGGGTAACAAACATGGAAACAACACATAGATAGTATGGTATTCCCATAAGCAAACATGTCCTCCATGGTTGATTACTTCACCATCCCATGGGCACACAAAGAAAGCACTAGTTCCTCACAACACACAACATAAGCATTGGTACTAGTTTTTTCACATTTATAGGGGGTACTTTTCAATAACACTATCATCTATTAAAAGAAAGAACTTCATTGTTGTTCCTACATGAATAAAATATATAGAAATTATTCACAAATACAAGTACCCCAATTTCATTAAAATTCCTTTTAGAATACATAACACTAGTCAACCATCCTCATAAAGATTTCAGCAACAACCAAGGAATTTCCATCAAATAATAATATGTCATACATTTATTCATTGTACTAGATCTCACAAATGAGTACATTCTTTCCAAATTTCATTCACGAGGAAATGGTAACACCATTGCCTTTCATATTTACTTGATCAACCGCAACATTCATGTTTTGTCAAAAGCATATAGGTCCTTTCAAGGTTTTAGTCAACCATTACCTAAGTCAATAATAACATGAAAGAATGATTCAAGTTTCAAATACACACTTTTAAAGTATCATCAAGAAAAATACATTCCATCCAATAATTCATATTAAAAGGATCATGAGTACAATACAAGAACTTGTTTTTCCCAACAAATTATTTATTCTAATCAAACAATTCTCATTACATATAATAGTCTACTTATATTCCTAAATAGCATATTCATTAATAAAACATCTAGATAGAGAGAAGAGGAGAAGAGAGAGCTTTCATTCTAAGGAATAATATGTACATACCAAATCAAGTAAGGCCATGCAAGGATAATTAATTTCTCTAAGAACATAATCTTACAATGCAACCACTACCATGTTATATATTTACTTTTTGATAAGGAACACAAATATAATATTCCATGAGATTTCCAAGATTTAATAAACATAACTTGAAAACTTAGAACCATACAGTGAAATGAGTTTTATACAAACAAGATTTTATACATACAAGATCTCATTCATAAAATAAGAAATTATTGCTATTGGTACAAATACATCATAAAGCATCATCCTTTTACTGCATATCAAGGTAGGGGAAGAAAGGGAAGAAATGTAATACTCATACATATATATCATTTAATTTCTTCACTTAGGTGTCAAGCTTAATCCAAACTTGATACATACAAATTCTCATGCACACCCACACTTCTTCTAACTAGTCATAATGAAAACAATACATCATCCCAACATAGTAATCCTAATCATATAAATGATATTTTCAATTAGGATGTTCATACAATTTCATTCTAATCTATAAGCCAGTTCATTCATCATATCAGTACTATCTTTTGCATCCAAGTATATGCTAGAAACCTTTATATAGTTCAAATCAAATAATTTATTAATAATATTAAAGAAGTATACACAAGGAATTAACACACACAAAGTTAGAACTTCAATTTAGGGAAAAGAAAGAGAGTATTAAGTAAAATATTATTTCACTAACATGCATCAAGGAAGACAAGAAACAATGTTAGTTACTTACTACAACAACACACCATACAAGGCTAAGGGTAAGATACTTGACAAAAGATCCCAGTGTTGAAACCCTACTCTGATACCAAATGTAATACCCACTTCTTACCCAAGTAAACATCACTTAGAAGTAGTATCATTGTTTTTTAATTACATATTATGTTAATTATAACAATAGGATCAATATTATTCTCAATATAACATTCAACTGAAATTAGCTATACAATAAATTTAATTTAATATGTAGATTGTATCAGTAATCAATTAACAAACCTGTCACTTCATACCTGAATTTCCCTTCCCTGAAAATTACTTGGCTTGACTTGTTGCATGTTCGTCAATATATGTCTACAACACTAGATGCACAATATCAGTTCTAACTATTGCTAGATACAAGTCTAACAAGATAAGTCATATTATTACTTTTACTGGATCAGTCATATAGTCGTTTACCATTGAACTCACAAGTACAAAGATACAACATTAGGTGGGAGTAGCAAGACCAGACAAACTCAAAAGAGTCAGACCTAAGGGGGAGACTTAAAGTCTCGGGGGCTCATCACAGATGGCCTTTCCTACATGAAAGCTCAGAGACTTCATAGTTTGACTTTTAAAAAAAAACATATAAATATATAAAAGCGGGTACACAACACTTTCTAGGGCTTCATACCCCAGACAATTCTCTCGTTAGCTACCACCCACTAAGGTGAAACAAGGACGAAATTATAGGTATTCCCTTTCCCTTCTATAACTATATACATAAAGATAAAGGAGGTATTATGCTAATATAAAGTATGGAATTATTGTTGGATAGCTTTTATTTTTATTTTATTTTTTAAACAATAGAGTGACTATTTGATCTTCTATACTTTTTAAATATCGTAAATAAATGATCCATCATTAAAATTGCCAATTAACCATGTGGTTGACTTAATATTTGGTTTTCTAATATATTGCTAATTACTTTAATATCACTTCTTAAATCCTTTGGTATAGAAGTATCATTAAAAATATATATATTAATATTGATGTTTAGAATTACTAGATAAGATGCAAATAAAGAATAAATAACTAGGAGCAAAAATCATTTCTTAACTATTTTAAAATTCAAAATAAATCTTCTTTCTATTTTTGCCAAACAAGAACTCACATTATAGTATGCAAACAAATCTATTATATTTTGATATCTATTTTATAAGGTAAATTAAAATAGCTCTTCATCCTATTTTTACAAAAATCTCATTTTAAGTTTTTACATCAATATTAAATTCATGTCTCTCAATCACAAATTTTATATCAACATTAACCTAAATAATAGCATTATTAATTGTACATTCTTTAATTTCATAATTACACTACCCCATAACTATTTTACTTATTTAGAGAAATAAGCTCCTTTTAAACTAGTGAACAATAAGGACACACTTATTTATTTAATATATCAACATGAGACCAATAATACCGCATTCTTATTTCAAATTACTATTTGACATAAACTAAAATAATATAGCCTTCTAATTAGTAAATTCAACTTATAATTTTAGAGAATAAATACATATTCAAAAGAAGTAATTTTCTAATTTATAATACATTTAAAATAAAATACAAAATGTTTAAACAACTTTAGGAACTTTCTAAAATAGTATTTAATAAGGATTCAACAAAATAACTTTCTAGAACAATAATATTGACAAATTTTCAAGCAAGATAATTTTTTATAACATAATATTTTAAAAGATTCTTAAAAATAAGATTAATAATGTGTTCTAACAAGGTAACTTTCCAAGTTTTGAATTAATAAAGCATGTTTTAAATCTCTAGATGCTACATGGTGAAGTAAATATATTATTATATCGAAGGCATTCTCTATATGAGTTTTACAAGCTCAATTGGACAATCCGCGATTGATATCATCTTCAAGGCTTGCAAGATGATTGAAATGTTTACAACCATTAGATGGAAAAGAAACATAAATCCCACAATATTTAACCTAGATTTTTGTTTAAAACAATTTCATTTGATAAAATACAATATTTTTTATAATTAAATACATAAAAAAAATAAAATTAATTGATTTTCTTGTTAAAAGTGATTTTTTAAATAAAACTAAATGTTTTCTAATGAATTTGTATCTATTTAATATTTGATATATTTAATTTAGTTTAATTTACTAATCATTTAAAAAAATTCTCAAATGATTTGCATGCAAAAAAGAATAAATTAGAATTCAAAGTTAGTTTTAAATATAGATTTTAGTCTTCAACTTATTAGTACTTGTTGTAGGAATACTATTGCATTCACTTAAGTCTAATTAATCAAGTTTTTGCACCAATAAAAAAATTTATTTTATTTTTTTTTGAAATAAATTTGATTTTTATAAAGTTGAGATTTATATTTTTAAACTAGAAATTATTTATCTCAGATGAAAAAAAAAAGTTTAGCAAATTTATAGGAATGATAGATTTTATAAGATTTATATATATTTATATCTATTTTAAATAGCGTTTTCTATTTTTCATTGATAAGTTTGTAAATAAAGTAAATCGTCTATATAAATTATAATAATTTTTATTTTATTTTTTATAATATAGTAATAAAATAGATTAACTACTGTATAGGAATTTGATTCACACCATTTAAAATAGAATAAAAATTTAAATAAATAATTAAACTATTTCATTATACAACAAAAAATATTTCTATTAAAAAAAGTAAACCCAAATATGTACCTTTTATAATTATAATTTTATTTTATTTTTAAATTATTCTATTCTTTATTGATAAAAAAATTATAATTTTCTTTTTAATTATTTTAATATATCCAATATTATAACATTTTATCATATTTTTTTAAAAAAATCTTTATTAGTACAAAATACTTATTTTTATTTTATTATTTATATTATATAATTTTATAACTATAAATAGTTGTTTTATTTAGATTAATTATAATTATATAAATTTAATGATTAAATTAGGATTATATTCTTAAAAAAAGGTATAGTTTTTTTTTTTGGGTCGGTAACTTTGATATTTTATTAATATTTAATCAAATATAGATTACATATGACAATACAACTTCTTCAAACCAAGCATAAGAGAAAGCAAAACTCAAAGTCGATAGACTAGCTCTACCCAAGTATCCTACCAGCTAACACCCCATCATCCCTCACCCTAACAAGTACCATTCAACAATCCACCACTATTGACTTTACAAAATAATCCCCTGAACCAACCATAAAAAATTTAGCATAATATCTATCCTATTACCCTACAATGACACCATATTGAGCCTGCCCAAAGTGATAACAACCAAATCAACACAATTACTAAACATTTACAAACTATATACCGAGTAATTCCAAAAAAAAATTCCAAACCATTCATCCATACAATCCCACAAAACAGAGACAAGAAAGCAACCACCATGGAAGTCATCTGCGACCCCATCCCACGTTTTGAGCCCGCCCTTGCCTTCCTCTTTGCCTTCATCTTGGCTACTCCCCAATGTTGTCATCTTCTCCTTCAACTACCACCAAAGCACCACTAGCAATTGCTTCTCTTTGTTGAAACATGTGCTTCAGAGAGTCCCATGCAATTAGCACCTCTGCCTACCACTCATCCATGTTGAAGCTCGTCGTTTAACACATAAAAGGCACAATCTCATACAACTCCACCATTTCTGGGTCCTCGAAGCATTTTCTTAAATCAAACCCCATCCAAGAGCCACCCATTCCAATACTGAATCTAAGCCCACCAACCACTCATCCTCCAGAATAGATCGAACCACCCACAACACAAATGTTATTAGTAGAATCACCAAGTTCCAAACTCTGAGCGACCACGTCCATATTGGAGTGAAACCTATGTTTCACTTCAACAAAAACTTTACCAAGCAACATCTCCATGGTGTTGATAAATTCATCATCCTTCAACCTAAACAACCGCTTCATTCTGAGCGATGTAACTACCCCAAAGAAAGAAGACTGCAGACGGTCAGTGTATAGAGGGAAGTTGGCCTCCATTATCACCACCACCTAAGATTGTAGCAGGCCGAGAAATGAATGACACACAATTAAAGCCACCAATATATTGCCACTCACACAAGCAATGTCACATCACCAAAAGAAACCTTACATTCTCATTAATTCCATAATAATTATGAAAAATAGAGCCTCCTCAAAAATCACTAAGGGAAATGATATGAAAATGCTCCATCTGTACTTCCCCTACACCATGAAACACAACTGCCCACTTTGATAGGGTGTCGACAACCTCATTCACCGAACATCAAACATGTTCTACCCGATACTCTCTGGTAGAATCCAAGTCATCTTAGATAGATGAGACCAACCGATTCAAATGCCATGCTTGACACCCCCTCGAAATGATGCCATTAACTATAATTAATGAGTCACCTTCTAAAAATGATTTAGTAAAGCCTAAATGCTTTCCAAAAAGAACTGCATATAAAGCCACCATTGCTTATGCAATATTATGTGTTCCATCCTCAATCCTTTGTGCTCCAAATGCCAAAATGTTGCCTTGCTAGTCACGTGCCAAAAATTCGATTCATGACAGTTCCAGATTACCTCTCGAAGCACCATCAACATTTATTTTGATCCATCCTTCCTCTGGTTTACACTACACTTCCTTCACTTGCCTTTCTATATTCGGATTCACCTGATAATGCCCATTCACCAGCCAAAAGAAGGTATAGTTTTACTATAATATTTATATGTTATAAATATTAATATTATTTTATTGAAGTGAGAGGTATAGTTATTTTACAAAAATATGATTAAAAATAATATAATTTTAAAAAACAATAATTCAAAATTATAATAATAATTAAGAATTACAACAAATATTTTTATTACAATACTATAAAGACAAGTACTCACCACGTGACAATTGTTCTAAAATTATAATTAGTCATTGTTGATTTATTTTTTAATAGAAATTTAATTTAATTTAGTTTATTTGTATTAGATAATAAATATTTATGAATTTTTAAAATTACAATTTTAAAGTTAATTGTAAGCTTAAAAAATATTGTAGTGATTTGATTAATAATTTTAGATTCAATAATACTTAATCCCACATAGATATGGAATTGTACTTAAAAGCACTTAAAATATTTATTATTAATGTCAAATTTATAATAATCCTAACCATAACCCTTATAATATTTAATTATGGTTTAATTCTAGCCCAAGGTGCACAAAGAACCAATTTAAAAGGAAAAAAACATAATCATAGTTAAGTTATTAAACATAATATAATATCTGAAGATCTAATCTAAATAATGCGAGAACATACCCTAACTCACTACATTGTGCATCATTTAAGATATGATAAATCATAGGGTTAGGATTTGGATTGAGATTCAATTAATGTTAACAATGTTTGTATTCTATTAATTATATTTTTTAGGTACATATTTTATTAATATTTTAGATCTAATAAATTAAAAAAATAGTTTTATTTTTATTTAATTATTTTTTAATTTAAAATATTTATTATTTATTATATAAAATGAAATTATCATTTTTATTAATGTTTGGATTTTTTTCATATATTTTGACTTTGCATTTAGTTTATTCTATTTTTATTTTTATTTTAGATTTAAGTTTGAAATTATTTTTAATTATTTATGTCTTTTTATGAAAGTACAAATAATAATTAAAAGTTAATAGAATTAATTTAATTTATAATTATTTATCTTATTAAAATTTTAATGTATTGTAGAATAGTTTTTTTTTTTGAATTTTTCTTTTAATTCATATAATACATTTAATTTATCTCTCCATCTCTCTCTATCTCTCTATTTACCCTCTCCTTCTTCCTCTCTATTTCTCTCTCCATCTCCACATTTTTCTCTCTATCTCTCTCTCATACCTCTATCTCCTTACCTCTTTGTGCATCTCTCTCTCTCTCTGATCTATATTTCCCACTACCCCTATCTCTATCACTCCCTCTTTCTATCCCTATCTCTCCCTATTTATACCTCTCCCTCTCTCTCCTCTCTATGTTACTCCCTCTTTTTTATATCTCTTTATTTCTCTATCCTCTATCTATTTATCTCTCTAAATCTTTTTGACAGGCTCCTTCTTACTCCTCCCCATCTCTATCTGTATGTCTCTCACACTTTCACACACATGCCTTTTTTCTCCTTCTCTATCTCTATCTCTCCTCCCTCTATGTTCTTCTCTATATTAACTCCTTTATCTCTCGCTTGCTCCCTCTAGTTCTATCTTCCCATCTCTAACTCTCCCCCTCTATCTATATCTTTCTTTTATAACTCATGTTTGGATCCCTATAACTCTAGATGCATAGTTCATTTTAAGCTATCACTTGTTGATTGAGACCTTGGTTGCAAAAACATCAATTTTTAAATGGCCTAACAATTGAGCTTATGCACTGAAGAAATATATGCAAAATACACCAAAATTCTCCCTAATTGACCTTCCACACCTTTTCGACGTACCCATTGCACAACAAAGTGCAATTGCTAGTTTTAAATTATCTTTTCTTGTAAGGAATGCAGATAAAATCATGCCCTATGCAGGCTATTATCATAATTAAATAATAATACTTTTTCTTTCATAATTAAATAGTAATGTTTCCTTTTCCATATGCAAAAATCTTTGTCAAGCAAGAGATAAGAAAATAAAAGGGTAAGATGACTAAGGAATTTATTCATAGATTTTATCTTGTTCAAATTCGAAAGGCAAGGGAAGTTGTGAATTTATTGGAAATGCTTCCAATATATTTCCAACAGGGTTTTAAGATCACATGACTTTACTCACTCCCATTGATAAAGATATTGCAGAGGTTTTGAAAATGGTTATTTTAATATCACACCTTTCGTTATTTTAAAAAAAAATTATATTAAGACATTTTTCAGGTTAGAGAGGTGATAAACTCATCAATAATAGTTATAGCTAAAAGAATTATTTATTTATTCTATTCTACTAGTTTTGAATCCTAGAATACAAATTAAGTTTGAACCAAACTATTATGATTTAAGTCTATTGATTTATGCTATGGTTTAGATTCACAACTTATGTGATTTGATGGAATAATTGTTGATTAAGGACTCATGTAGGGATTAAGGGACAATACCAATTAACATGGACGACACGCCCATTACTGCAAATCATACAACCAAATGTCATTTCTAGTTAAAATATCATTTGTTTGGATGGAAAATAAACATGATTCGATTAATGGCAAACAACTAGACAATCATAAAAACTAGTTTTCTATGGAATGCTTTGTAATGTGGCAGTCATGTAGGAATAGGAAAGAATTTCTTCGACATGATTCCCATCCATCACACCAATTTTGAACTTTAACACTAACTATCTCCTTTGCATAGTTAAACCAAGCTTGCAAGAACATGGACAAAATGGATTTTACAACTTTTGTATTAACAAGTTTGTAGTTGTAATAATCCAACTCGTTAATGGAGACAAACTCTTATCCCCCAATGATGATAAAAAAAAACCCCATTATAGAGATTTTGTGTGAGGAAGAAGCACTTCTATATTTGAACCTTTGTAACTAAACACATACCAAACCATCACTTACTTTTTCCTTTCTCCAACTACCCCTCTAAAGTTGGCATATAATCTTCAACAAGCCACTTTTCTACTTGCATATACGAATCAATATAATTTTCCCACTAAAATTGTAATGTTTTGATATAGGATCAACACAAATATATTAATTATATATTAAAAAAAATGATAATTTAAATTATTAAATATAATTTCAACTTAAACAACTAGATATTGCCTCAATACTTAACATTTACTATTCTAAAGAAACACAACAAACAACTTAAATTTACTATTCAATTCACAAAATTAATAAAAATAATAAAAATATTTGTACCATACTATAAACATAACCTTCATAAAGGTTTTCTAAAATCTTTTTATCTTAATGTCTTCAATATCTCAAAACCTAAGATTTGAAATCTTGTCAAACTTCTTTGTTTACTTTTATTATCTGTTAAATGAATACTATAAACAACCTTGTTTATATTTGGATAGCGATCAAATAGTTGTCCTATAAATATTTTAACATGATCAATATTTACTAAGATATCAAATATACTTACTTGTTTTCCTCCATGATAAATTTTGAGTTTCATGATACCTCACTATTTTTACCAAGTAAGAGGGGCATTACAATGAGTCAATTTGTATGTAATTAGAGGCCAAATTTTGTATATAGGGGGCCAAATTTTGTATATATAAATGACCAAATGATTATAAATGCATAAATGAAAATTTGTGATAAATTTTGTATCTATGATCCTACTTGACATTCATGCATTATACTTTTGTTAATGTGTAATTCATGCATTATTCTATCTTGCAACTTTGTATAGCATGAGACTAATGATGGCACTCAGTGAACTCAAGAGATGGCACCGTGACGGTAGGGCGGTGATTGTTCGGGCGACTTGGGGACCCAACCAAGACCATGCCTAGCATACAAAATTCCCACCCAGACACACTCACATCGACGGTTCATCGATGCGACAAACAAAACAAGATTCACCCTATCTCACAACTTTGCATTGCACACAATTGACGATATCTGCATTAACAAAAAAATTATTGCCCTGAGAGAATGGATTTGTCTCTTCAAAATATATGATAGGTTATTGTAGAGGGGCCTAACATGACCCTGTTTTGCGTCAAATAGATCACTCATACATGACCCTAATTTTGAGAAATAACCTGCCAAATTTTGACAATTTTTGAACTCAGGGCACTCAAGAGATGGCACCGCAACGGTAGGGCAGTGAATGTTTGTGTGACTTGGGAACCCAGCCAAGACCATTCCTAGCATAAAAATTCCCACCCAAACACACTCGCGTCGATAGTTCGTCAATACGAAAAATAGAATGAGAATCACCCTATCTTGCAACTTTTCATTGCACGTGAATGATGATATTTGCACCAACAAAAAAATCGTTGCCCTAAGACAATGGCTTTGTCTCTTCAAAATATGAGATAGGCTATTATAGAGGGGCCTAATGCGACCCCATGGGATCAAATGGATCACTCATACATGGCACAAATTTTGAGAAACAACCTGTTAAAGTTCAACATTTTTTTGAACTCAAGACACTCAAGAGATGGCATCACGATAGTAGAGTAGTGAATGTTCAAGTGAACCAGGACCCAACCAGGATCATGCCTAGCATACAAATACCAACCCATATGTGCTCATGTTGATAGTTTGTCGATACGACAAATAGAACAAGATTCACTCTATCTTGCAACTTGGCATTGTACCTATTGACAACTTTTGACAACTATTAACAACTTTTGACAACTATTGACAACTATAGATAACATTTCACAACTATTGACAACTATTGATAACATTTCACAACTATTGACAACTATTGATAATTATTGATAACTATTAACAATTGTTGACAACTTTTGATATCCTAAGTACAACTTTTGATCTCAAGGATCATAAAATTTGGTGAAGTTGCCCAAGGCAACTAAATTCAACACTAGGAACTTAGATAATATCAATTGTCTATGAAGTAACGAAAATCAAAAGTTAACAAACAAATAGTAGAAGTGGAGGATGAAGGTCGAGCCATGCTCCAATAGTTGGAGTTTTCCTAAGTGCGTCACTTTGGACATGCTTTTGGACACACTTTAATGATGGGCCTTTACTAGCAATTGCATGAGTGGAAGCCATTTTGAAGTGATCCAATAATTTCATTGTGATTGAGGCCTGGATTTTTGTAGGGTTGATTCAATATTTTAGAAAGCTTATCAAATCACATTCCACAATTGCAATGCTTTATATCATAGCAACAAAAAATGTTTGTGGAAAAAATTGGCAAACCAAAAGTATAAGATTTTTTGAAAAATAGGTAAAATAGACACAAACTTTTAAAAAAAAAAACTTAAGTGTAGATCCATAGCATAGATATATAGAGAGTATATGAAATTAAATTATTTAACCCATGAATTGTACAAAATAGATTTTTGTTGTTTATATTCATATTGCTGATTACATAGGCAAATATCCATTTGACTTATTAAAAGAGCAATCACCAAATTCACCAAATAGTTGGCTAAGTCTATGAAATAGTTGAGATCAAAATATATCTTGAATAGAGAGCCAACTATTGTTACGAATTTAGTAAAAGTGGAAGCCATTTTGAAGTGATCAAGACTTTCATTGTGATTGAAGCAAGGAGTTTTCAATGGGTAATTCAATATTTGGGAAAGCTTATCAAATCATTTTCCACAGTTGCAATGCTTTATATTCCCTGATGGCAATTGGTAAGTCTTAATGTACAAAAAATGACATATGTGCCAAATCAATACAAGTTTTACAAAAAAATGGCATATGTGCCATCTCAAGATTGATATACAGTGGCCACCACTAATAGTATATAACTCTAAAAAATCTGATAGTTGTGGTGGATCATCAAAATCAAGCCTCTTTGAAGTAGTGTGTGGCTTTGTAGATGCCTACAAAACAATAATTCAAACAAGTAGTTAGATTTCTTATGTCAATAATAATTTAGAATTATCAAATTAACATCAAAATAACAATCTGGAATGAAGATTGAACTACAAGTATAGCATCTCCCATGCCCGAGTACAGTTCGAGTTAAGCTCAATACCAAAGGCCTAAAACCTCTTCCACAAACCCAACTCAATCACCTATGACAAACAAAATCCTCTGCATGAATGATTACAACATTATTCACATAATCCCATACCATACATGATCTCCTTATGATCTCATATGATCTACAAAGAGATCTTATATCATATTTATACCAACCCGGGACCTAAACAATTAGGTCGGCCACCTAAAAGATAATATAATAAATTCATAACTTAAACCCGCAATCTAATGATCAACCAAGTCATCTTAGGCCAAAAAAAATGTAAACCAATCCTTAAATCCTACCAGTAACACATTAGGAACATCCTCCAACACGTTATAGAAACCGGTCCATAACCTAGATAACACAGAATAACCACCAGACCTATAATAGGTATCCATAAGCCAAATGAAACACCACAAACAACTGGAACATGAACATGACAACCATCAGCATCTAGATAACCTTCTAGAAGCTACATCAACACCACTTATGCATAGTATCAAAATATCTTCAACAAAGATCTGTCAATGAAACCCTCACCGATAACCAAAAGGCTTACTAGAATAAATGATAGCTTCCAGATCATCAAATCACAAACCAACTAAATGTGATACACATCAGGAACACATGACTAACCAATCCAAACCAATTCCACAAACCAAAGAATACCGGAGCATACCAGATCAATATGATCATACCAACCAGATACCAATAAACAGCCAAAGCAGCTAGTGTTGACATCAATGACAAACATGAATGCAACACATAGTCAATTCCTCCAAATTGCCAACATAGTGTACTACTATTTCCCTACAATTAAATTGTTGATTACCTCATGTTGTGGATTTTTTGCTGAAATTTGTTCAGCAAATCATACTCCCTTTTGACCCCTTTGACTAACAGGAGTCTTATGAAATCACCTAGGTAGAGAATCTGTGTTATGCTCAAATAGTGAAGGTGGATACACCAGTTAAAATACAATTGATATAAGTCAATATAAACTATAGTTATATGCTTCTATTTAAACAAATATTTATAATATAGAATAAATGTGTACCAAAGACTCTGATGGTTCTTCTGTTGTCCTAGGAGGGGTCATTGTTGATGAAATAGGCATTGATGTTCCCTATACATGTAAAATGATAAGATTGTAATATAATGAATGTACACATGCATATAATCATGAAATTGATAAAATTTAAAAAATATACACCTCTTGCATCTCTTCTTCCAATGCATCATCGAGTGCATTCATAATTGTTGTAAACGATCATAGTCATCGTTGTACATGAACAAGACAAAAGATGTTAGACTTGATCAATCTAGATGAACATGTACATAATCATAATAATTTGAAAAAAATAAAATCTAAATCATGCTACAATAACACGTTTAAGCTCTTAAAACTATTGTATCTTGATCAAAATTATGCTCAATTACCTTTTTCTGCTTGAGAATCTTCGAGTATGTCCTTTGCAAAGGAGAAATATCATCCACAGGTGGCATACACTAAAAGAGTAATGTAATGCCCCGCCAGGAACCCTAAAGGAAAACAACACAACTAGGCAACTAAAGGGTGAAATATTTATTTTTTTTTAAGATTAAGTGCATTAATTATAATCTTTGCACGTTTAATAACACGATGAAAGTCTAACACATGATTTCCTAAGGGTTACCAATGAAGATTAATTCGTAGATTATATTAACACCATGGTTAATCCAATTCTCCATTTAATTAGATAAATTAAATGCTTAAGATTAAAACTACACATACATCTAAATTTCATAATGAAAGAATCAAAGTATTCCAATGCATTTATTTATCCATAAACCATCTATACAAAAGATCAAAGCAACTGAATTAACATACAATTTACTGACATAATATTACAATATCAATAAATACATGGCTTCCAAAAATACCATGGAATTCAAAAGTTACAATATCAAGGTTACATAAAAGTTTTGATACAATGACCACAAGATCTCAACTGAACAATGATCATGAACAAGACCTGGTACATGAACCACGAACCAAGAAACACCAGCGAAGCCTTTCCTCGCCTAAAGATACAATCTAGAACATCCGATGAGAAGTGGCACTACCACCCGACCATGTGGTCCCGAAATGGAACCACCCCACCGTGCTAGGAGATAGTAAAAGACCCTCAAACAAGCAAAATAAGACAAGTACGATAGAACTACATGACTCCGCAAACATCCATGTGACTCAACTCACAAACACTAGTGACTCTAAGGAGAGAGTGTCATCGCATGGCTTACAGTATTTACCATGGTAGGCCTCCATAGGCCCCAGCCCCCATCCTGGGTTATCTTGGTAACCTCTCCCGAACCTCTGCTCCATCTAAGTCTCATGTGGACCCTACCAATCCTTTCGTGAAGACAAGGTGGTAAGTTTTCCATTCCAGACCTTCTTGCAACATTATGAGCCCTGTACAAGCACTCACCTATGCACGAGGTACATTATCTTAATTGATATTTAATCTACCCACCCCCTAATCAATTATTAGGTTATTACTTCTTAATTGACTTTCGACGGGTTATCCTGCCATCCACTTCAGGCGCAGCCCCCACTCAAAAGCCACTCTCTCTCATAGGACACTAACAGGAAGGGTCTCTCTACGAGAACTCTATGGTGAAACATACAGCCATATCTAATCCTGAAAAATCACAGGTGAAGGACACATAATCTCTAACCCAGGATTGACCATTTGGAACAAAACACACAATCACTAACCCAGGATTGACCATTTGGAACAAAACACACAATGGCTCACATCAACAAGGTTACACAATAACACCTCACCAAGGAGATATAATAACATATGACATAATGACAACTCAACCAGAATAGCAACGAAATTAAGCTTGACTACTAACCATTTACACAAGATCCTAATACAGGCAATCTTTTCTTTAAACAACCAAAAGCATAATAACTTGCAATTAAAGATTTTCTAGAAAATAAGAAAATACAATTATAGTAATACAAAGAAATCAATTTTGTCATTTGTCCAATAAGGTTAAATCAATCATATAAAAATTAATCTCCTAATGTATTTCCAAGCATAAGTATAGAATCTAAAATTATAAGCTTTTCTCGAAATAACCAAACTCTGAATTATATATATATATATATATAAACACATGAATTAATTTTCACAGTATTAAAATAATATTAAAAAACATAATGCCCATGATAAAAAAAAAAAAACCTATATATGAATATATGGGTGAACTCACAAAGTTGGTTCCCACTTTTTGGTACGTTCTGATTTTTGCTAAAATCATACATTTTTTAGAAAATATAATGATTTAAGTTTTAAGAGGTCCCATTTTAGGTAATTAATTGAAGAGAGTTAAATCAAAGGCTCTTAGATCAAAATTTCTTGGATAGAACCTCTCTACTTCTAAATCATACTTGCAATGGAGTCTCCTTTGCATCTATCAAACGCTGATAAAAAACCAATTTTACATTAGCTTTTGGGGGGTCAAATCAATTCATTTAATTTTTATTTTTTTTTAAGTATTTAGTATTTATTATAAGATTTCCAAATAGTATAACTTTTAATATATTTAATTTCATTAATATATTTTTATTTTATTTCTTATGAATGTAGTTTTTTTATCGAACATGAACTTCTTTGTTCAATGCATTGGGAAAAATAGTAAACTAATTCAAAAAAATTCTGAAAAATATCTATGCACTAGGTATTGATGTTTTCTTTCTAACAAAAAAAAGGAAATTGAATTTTGATATATATAGAACAAGTTATGTGATCAAACGTACACCTATATCTAAATTATAATTAGTCAAACTTCAAAACTTAATAAAATGAAAAATATTCAACATGTCACTATCAAACCAACTGCATGCCCTGGGTATTGATGTTACAAACCAAAATTCAAATGAATTAAGTTTTTTATCATTTATAGAAAAAAAATTATGCGTTTCGAGATACACATCACTCTTAAAAAATGTTCTTTGCTGTAAAAAACTACTTTTTGAGGGAGATGGAAAAATCAATAAAATTTTATTCAAACAAATTTGAAAAAAATATATTTATAATCTACAAACAAGATGTTAAAAATCACTAGTTTTTATCATCTTCAAATTCTTAACAGTTTAAAAGTTATAAGTGTCGGAAAGTGAAGGTTTTTTTCAAAATATTCATATAAGTGTCAAAGTTGGTCAAAAAGTGGGAACTAGTATTGTGAGTTCACCCATATATATATATATATATATATATATATATATATATATATATATATATATATATATATATATATATATATATAATTTAAAAATCAAATTTAATAACCCTACACGGAAATCCGAAATATCAAATTTCGGTTTGCACGAAATTTTAACTAGGAACCAGTAAATTAATATAACCATGTTACCGCACAGTAGCACTACTACCCTACGGTAGCAAGTACTACCACCGGTAGTACAACTACCTACTGCTACCACTGGTAGTTGTACTAGCGTCGGTAGTAACTACCGAAGGTTATTATTTTTATTTTTTATTTATTTATTTATTTTATTTTATTTTTAATTTATATTTTTAAAATACAATAACCTAAAAACCAGTAAATTCTATTTTCAACCAACATTTATTTCCAATCAAATTTGTTAAAAGGGAAATTAATTAATACATAATTTCTCCAAAATAATATAATAAAACAATTTCCCTTAACTTTTATTAACACAATAAATTTCATTAATGATTAAATTTATTTCTAAAATAACTAAATAATTCCACAGAGATACACAAATATTAAAAAGGACTGCCATAGCCAAGTATCGAAACAAAAATCAAACAAGAGGGAATATTTTCTCTGGTAAATCGCATTCCTCCCCAAATCTTGCAATTTTCATGCACAATAAAAATCTTGGCAAAATTTGCCACAATCCTCTCAAAATTTAATCTATAAACACCCAGGAAATAACTTCTTTCCATAAATTAGAAATTAAATTCAGGATTTTAGCCACGAATCAGACAGGATTTTAGATTTGACAAACATCTTAACACACACATCATTCAAAAAGAAGAAAGAAATAAAATATTTTCTTTAAAACAAACAATCAAACGAAGCCACCCAACCTGGTATAGCTTTCCTGGAAGAAATTTGTAGAAGAGAACCAATCCTTCAACAAGCTTCCAAATAAATTTCTCTTCACCTAAATCCCTAACCTGTTTCCTGTCTCTTCGAAATAAAAGACCTATTCCCCTTTTAAACTAAAATTCTAGGATGCATATATTTTTCCCAAAACCCTAATATTTAATTTTAGTAATAAAAGCAATTTTCTTTTCTTTTCTAATTTTCTAACAAAGGATAAGTTAATATGCAATAATTAAAAATCATTTTCTTTCTTTTCTTTTGTCATGCAAATTAATTAATTTTCTAAATAAAGAACTTAAAGCAATAATATAATTCTAATTTTATTCATTTATTTATTTATTTATTCTTTTAATCTTTTATTTATTTAAAATTCTAGGAAACAATAAATGAAATTAATCTAATTTATTTTTCTCTAAAATTTAAATAAAATATATTTCTAATATCATGCAGCTTGCAACTTAATTTAATAACTTCTTTTAATTAACTAAATTTATAATCTCAATGCATAAAAAACATAATTCATAAATACCAACTATGAGATAACTCCATAAATTTAATTAATTAATTAATTACACTAAAACACACAAACTGAACAAACCTCAAACAAATACTCATAAAAAGGTCAAACGACAAAATATGAAGGCTGAACAAACTGATAGGACGACCAACTAACAACACTCACAAGAGTGTAACTGAGTAAAACCGGGTCAACTACTACCTCCTCCACTTCCATTGGAAAATATAAGGCATGCTCAGACTTGTGAAGTCAGGTGGAGACGATACCCCGTACCTACCTGATAATAGTACCTGCAATATCCTGCATCACCGAACCACACATGCATATATACAATATAGAAAACACGACATGCACATCGATGAAGGAGAATCGTGACTTTCCCTGTCTCATCGAAATAAGTGAAGGAAAAACGTCCCCTTGCATCCAATACACTCGCAGACACACAACATATAATTACACATTGCATAGATAAAGTAAAATGTCAGTACATAGCAATAATCCATAAAATGCCATAAATCACAAGTACTAAAATATTGGAAATAAATTATGCATCTCATATCTAGATAAAGCATGAAATAATGTCATATAAGTCTGAATAACACATCATGGTATGTATCCACTGAAAGTAAACAAAAATAAAATATGAGTCTAATAATTTCAAACGAGAAGGGATACTACAAGTAACATAATTAATATACACAAACATATAATGTTAGCATAAAAATTAACTAATTAAAATTTCAAATGAGATGCATATTCAATAAAAACTATAAACAAGATGTGTACAAAGAAGAATACTGTATATCTCTCTAGGCCAAATGAAATGGCTATAGCATGGCATCGTGAACTTGTGAAAGCAGGTTCATAGTAAAAACTTGTCAAACCCGACACAAAGATGCATTAGATAGATAATATGAATTCTAAAACATTAATTTGAGTTCAATGTATTATTTTATTTGGACATGAATTGTAATTTTTTTACCTCTGATGATGATACAGGTGCAAGAGTTGTGATAGGTGTGGTGGATGACGTACTCAAATTTGCTACATACTAAAATGAATTATGTTTGCATTAGTTTAATTTGAAATATAAATAAATATATCTATTTACACTTGAAAATTTAAAGTATTTACTAAATAATAAAACATTATAAATTCAAATCAACATACCTGACTACCAAAGCCCAGTTGAATGAGGTCACTCGTGAGGGTCACATCATCTAGACCACCAACCTTAAAACTGGCCCTACAACATGTGCACTGATGGTAGCTTGAACCATCTACACATGCATTTTCATCTACCTTGTACCATACCTTGATGCAGGTGATGCACCAGCGACCATTGGGCATGCTACAAATATGTATCATAGTTGCAGCACCATCATGTATTGTTGCACCATCATGGGCTCTCGCACCATCATCTGGGCCAAGAGTATGTGACAACTGCATCCCATGCTAGATAATGGTATTGATCAGTGATGCAACTACCTGAAGAGTCTCCATCTCCATAGACTCCTTCAAGGCTACAGGGACCATCACGTGCACCAAGGGTTTCAAAACATCTGGAACCCGGTTCTAAACATTCTGTACATGTTGAGCCCCTCATCTATCTTAGGCAGAGCCTCCACCTCCTCCTTGGATCTCCCTCATATCAAAATAATTAGGGGAGGATGATCTCGCAGTATAGTTTCTTCAAAAAATAGAAAGGAACCTCAAAGTTATTACAAGGAGGTTGATCAAAGACCATCCACCACTTATCCCAAAATTGTGTTTTCATGGCAATGTGATTACACCAATGTATAGGAAACCTCTTTGAATTAAGAGGTAGGATCTCCAAGGTTCGGGGATTGGTGAAAAGAGAACATATTTGTGTTTTTCTTATTTATTTGTTCTTTACAACATCATATGAGAGACCTTGGGTGTAAAAGTTGCAAAATGAGTTACTATGTGCATCCCATTTAGTGACTTATTTTGAAACATTTTCGACACTATCCACCATTGTTTCTAGGGCCTGGGCAAGGTCTGTATGGTGCTAGTGTTCGAATGCTTTCAACCTAGCCACAAGATTGGTAATGGTAACCCTATTTTGTGCTAAACAACCTAGTAAATCCAAGAAGGGGTGGATTAGGAGGATTATGAGACATATTTTGTTGATGGGGAATGTTCCCTTGAGGGGGGTTGTTTTGTTGAGCATCTAATATGAAATTTATAGAATAAAATAATATTAATCAAAAACTACAAAACTATAGTGAAACTTGACATAGGAAATAAAAAAATGTATCAATAGCTCGTAATCTTACCTCTGCGATGATGTGGAATTTTTTTTCCTATAGCTCTCAAATCGCATTCAGGTTTTGGGCGCAATACTTTCCTCACCATTGGTTTTTCGAATGGGTCATGGGTAGAATGGAACTAGTTGCCCCCCAAAAAAAAAATTGTGATTAGAAAAACACGTACACATTACTATTACATTTTTTTAATGCATATGGGTTACTAAATTTATTGGTAGCACACACGTGGTTCCTTTATGAACAAAATCCCATACGCATTATGGCTCAGGATTTCCTAGTCATAACATGTACAATTTATTTGAAAAAAATAATAACCCATACAAATTACGTTGATTTTTTATTTTGGGGGGGAGGGTGTTCGTTTTATTGTTCACCATCTTGGTACACTTACCCCATAGATTCCCCTAAGGAGGGATTAGTCATAAGAGACACACCATTCCATGCAAGAAAGAATATCAACATATGAAAAATACAATCCCTAAAGGGAATAATGATATTATTCATATTGTAATGGAGGTAATTTGCTACCTCAAGGATGATGCATCCTTGAGGACAAATTATCCTTTCGATTACCTCTGCAAACTGGTTCTAGGATGAGCCAGGGGATGACAAGACCTTATCTAAGCATGTTGGACACCTAAGACAAGTCTCTAGATGGCCTCGCGAGTCTTTTTTCTCAGGACACACACGCAGAGCTGGGAAACCAATGCGATGTGTCGTCATCCTACACTAACAGAGTGCAAAAACAGATAGAGAACTTGGGACGCACAAGAAGAACTTACAAAATGATCAAGTGGACCTAAAATATTTAGGACGTGAAGTACGAAACTAAATGAAAATAAATTCTAGAAAGAAGTTAGAAAGTTCTCAGGATGGGTCTAAACCATGTAGCCTCCCACAACTCAATATACACTTCCGTGAAGATATTCTTACACACACGCAAGAAGGGAAAATATTGGGGTTGTGTTTTGGAGTGTGCCTAAGTCAGACCCTCGGTTTTGGTGTTTCCACCTCCATGAACAACCCAAGAAAGTCACAGGAAAGATAAATGATAAAGGGAATAATAAAGTTGACAAATATGCAAGAGAGAGGATTAAGATAACTCCCCTATCGCGAACAGAAGTTGGAATGATTGGAAGTACTTGGAATGGTGTGCTTGGAATGCTTGGTAATGTTGCAACAATAGTGGAATGGCTTCAAGTTCTCTCCAAGAGCTCAACTTGCAAGAGATAATTAACCAAAATTGCCAAAAAAGATCCTCCCAAATGCTTCCCAAGTGAGATATATAGAGCCAGGAAGGTATTTGGACGTCGATGGGTGCATACAGAGGCATTATGATTCCTTCTGGGTGCAAGCATGATGCTAAAATGGCCACCTATGGACTATCATATTCGTGGGATGCTAGTGTGCCATGCAAACGTCTTTGCACCGCGCATGTGTCCCCGAAGGTGACAAGTTGGCGGAGTTGGTAATGCTTCTCCAGAGCTGACATGGATGGTCTGAGTGGACAAAAGGACATGATGGTAGATCCTGACCTTCGATGACATAGAGGAAAAGCGCCATTTGTCACATTAATTACAAGGGATAACATTTTTGATACTACACATATCAAGAGAGAAAGGGAAAAAAGCCATCCTTGCCTTCCCAAGAAAGAAGACAATGATGGATTAGGGGGAAGAATCACGCATTTCATTAGGAGTGATTATTCAGAAAAGATGTTTTGTTTCAAGCAAATAATAGGTCCTAACAAGGGACACATGTGTACTCACCTGAAGGATAATTCCATGCAAGAAAGGACATCAAGTTGTGAATAATGCAATCCATAAAGGAAATGGTAAAATTTAAAAGATTAGAGATAGAAGAAAATCATGTTTCTACCCCAAGATATTTAAAATTGAAAAAGCACCACATTTAATGACAAAGAGCCCCCAGTTAGGTTAAATACTTGTTTCATAGGGTGAGGAGAAACATGAGGGTGAAAAGAGTGCTAAGGCACTACCTTTTCACCAAGAAAGAGAGAAAGATCTGTTGAAAGACATATACAAACAAGGTTGTATTGTTCTTGAACAAACTCCTTAAATGATTTACACTTTCCAAGAGAATGAGAAATAACATGGTGAAAAAGAAAATATCCACTACCTTTTTTATGCTTAGTGCTAAATTTCACAAGGGGAAAAACAATAATCTTGACATATTTCAATTTCCAAAAGATTGTAGTCGCCAATTTTTCATGATCACCAATAGGTGTAGGATTATTCATTTGAGATTGAAGACAAGGGTTATTGTTAGAAGAAGAAGGATTGTCATCAATGATCTTAAATTTTCCACTATCAATAGGTTATTTCATTGCATTTTGAAAATCAACACAATCATTAGCGTGATGATCACGAGTTTGATGAAATGAACAAAAAGGAGTTTTTGAAGAAGAAGCATTTTTATGGGAATGAATAACTTGTTGTCTTGCAAGATGATCTTTGAATTTCTGAATCCTAAGGAGGTCATCCATTGGAGATTTATTATTGTTTCATACGCCTTTTGTGGTAATTTTTGTAGGAGAGTTTATAGGGACTCTAATTCCTTGTTGAAATTTTCCAAGTCCTCATCCCTTAAAACCTTATTTTGATATTATGTTAAAGCCTCTCCTATAAGAATCCTTTAATTGATAAGGCAAAGGAACATTATAATACATTTATTTGAAGTTTTTAGTGTAAGAAAATTTAGAAGGAATAAAGGGATTAGTAGATGAAGAAGGAATATCTTGTGAAGAAGGATTTTCCTTTCTTTTATTATGCATATCCTCTTTGGTAGATTGGGAAGGAAGATCCTTATCATCTAAGGCCTCATATTCACTTAAAGTTATGTGGGGAGAGAGATCATGAATGAAATGCATGAAATCATCTTTTCTACAATTTTTTTGATGTTTAAGATAGGCTCTAGGAGAATAAGGAGGATCTAGAGAGATAGAAACATCAATATTTTGATTTTGCCCCCCTTGCGCTAGGGTATGTGTATGAGAAGAAGATGGGTTTGTTGGATATTGTTGGCATATGATGAACTGGCATGTTGATATGATGATAAAGTATGTTATCATTGATGTCAATATGTACAAGTAAACTGGTATGCAGATTAAAAGAAGTTGGTGAACCGGTATGAAGAGGTATGAAGAGATGTTGTGAATCGGTGTCGAGGTTTCACTAAGCATGACTACCGGTTGGTAGTCTCAGCTCTAGGGTTTTTGGTTTGGCAATCCAGCTTGTGCGATGCAACCGAAGACATCTTGTGATGAGTTGGCTAAGAGATGAGAATGAGATCAAGGTGCCACGTCAGTTTTGTGTGCCTGAAGGATTTCCTTGAGGATCTTGCATTTGAAGATCGATTGCATTAAATGTCTACCTCAGGAATGAACATTTTCCTTAGTAGTATGAGAAGAAAGCGTGATGGGTTACTAATTCCCATATGTAGTAAAGAATGAATGATGCAGATTGTCTTGTGATCTGTTTAAGATTGTATTTCTCTATGCAAAGTGTTTGGATGGTCAGGATTGGACCGCTTGTATTGTAAACCTAAGATGCTTAGGGTTTAGGGTTTATGCTATCGACCTAACTGTTATCTATAAGGTTGATGATCTTTGTTGTTGTAAGTTGTTGGCAAATATTGTGTGTGTATCTGAGTGATGAGATACTTGCCAGACCAGTAAGAGGAAACCTGCAGAGTGTGATTGCAGAAGAGAGGAAACGAAAAGGATCTGCCTTGGCATGCAGTGCTGTTATCAGATCAAAGTTTTATATGTTGTCTTCTAACCATTTCAACAGTTGGAAAATCCCTTTACCAGGTAGCTATAAGGGTCTTATTGTAAATCCTTTAACTGGGTGACTCGAGATCATTGAGTTCTTCAAATCCTCTAGCGAGGTAACCTCTAATAGGGTTTCAACCTTTAACAAGGTATATAGCCATCCCTTAACCGGGTGATCTTTAACAGGACCAGTTCCTAACAGAACCTTATTGTAAAAGTCTTTAACCAGACTAGGCTCCTAACAAAGCAAGCTTCAAAAGAGTTCAAAACAAGCTTGTGGGTATTCATCCCAACCGTGGTTTTTCCCATTTGGATTTCCACGTGAAAAATATGTGTGTCATGAGTTGTGCATTTTCATGTGATGATTAAGTATTCTGCGTTTGAGTGATTATGCATGCAGAGGTAATAGGTTATGGTATTACTAGTTTACCACATGCATATGTTTATGGGTGAAGTTGTTATCAAGTATTGAATTTGTATTTGAAGTGTTCAGACTTATCATTTTATGTTGTCTGAAGTCTTACTACGTTTAACTAGTATTGCCATGGTTAAGTTCAGTGATGAAGACAACCGATTGGTATTGTTTTAACTTGATAAGTTGTTGAAGAAAGTTTTTGTCTGTACTGATTCACCCTCCCCTCTTAGTACTGATTAGGGTATTTGTTGTTCATCATTATACAACAATTGGTATCAAAGAAACTTCAGGTCCTTGGTGATATAAGCTTAACCGCTTGAGGTAAAAGATCCTATTGTAATGATGAAGAGGGAAGGTCCTAAGTTCAATAGACATAACTTCAAGATATGGAAGGATAGAATAAAGATTTACATCAAGAGTATGGGTGCTCAACACTAGAGATATTTTGAGAATGCCTATGTGACTTCTACTGGCACTCTGACCGATGATCAGAAGAGAGAGATTCAGGAAAATGGGCAAGTCATGGAAGCCCTTATCAATAGCTTGTCAGATATTGAGTTTATTGATGTACAAGACAAGGGCACTCCTAAGGATGTATGGGATGAACTGGAAACCATTTATGGTGGTGATGAGAATGTAAAGCAAGCTAAGGAAGAGAGCCTTAAAGGAAAATTTGAAGACATGAGGATGGTTGAAGGAGAGACCATTCAGTAATATGGCATTAGGATTAAGACTATGGTTGGAGATATCAAAAGCGTTGGTGGAACGATTGAGGATGCTACCATTGTTAGTAAAGTCTTGAGATCATTGTTGCCGATCTATGCAATTAGAGTTGTGGCTATCCAAGAACTAAGGTCTATTGATAAAACCAAGGTATCCTTAGACTCTATCATTGCAAAGTTGACTGCATATGAGTTGAATAGCTATGATGGTAGTGTTTAGAAGACTGAGTTAGCCTTTAGAGCATCTGCTGCACCATCCAGAAAAGGAAAAGAAACTAGTACTAGTTATGAATCCAGACAATGTAGAGATATGGATGATAAAGAGATTCTGATGGAGTTTGAAGATCTTCTTGCTAAAAGACTTCTGAATAGAACTGGTAAATATAGAGGTAAGCTTCCTTTAAAATGTTTCTCTTGCAACAAGATAGGACATATAGCTGTTAATTGTTCTAATAGTGATAATAAGGATAAATCAGAGAGGTTTAGAAAGTATAAAGGAGGAAATAGGAGAAACTGTCTTGTTGCTGTAGATGAAGGTGTTACTGATGAAGAATCGGAGGATGAAGAGAGAGAAGATATAGTGTTTGTAGCTATAAAGGAAGAAGTTTCTGACAAGAAAGCGCTTGTCTCTTGCATTGACAACTCCAATGAGTGGATTATTGATAGTGGTTGTTCTCACCACATGACTGGTGACCGGAGAAAGTTTCTGTCTCTAGAAGAATATGATGGAGGTGTTGTCAGATTTGGCAATGATGAACCATGCTTGGTAAAAGGTAAAGGATCCATCTCACTGAATGGAAAGAGCAGTGCAAATGATGTCTACCGGGTAGAAGGTCTGAAACATAACCTTTTAAGTGTTGCTCAGCTGAATGACAAAGAACTCACTCTGAAGTTCAAAGGTGGAATTTGCAGTATAATTGGAAAGAGTGGTGAAATTATTGCCACTGGTAAGTAGACCAGAGGTAACCTATTTCAATTGAATGCCAAGATTAGTCATTGTCTGATGGCTAAGTTTGATGACAGTTGGATATGGCATATGAGACTCTATCATATGAACTTTGACAATATTGTTAAAGCTAGTAAGATCAAGGCGGTAAGAGGATTGCCTTTGCTGAAAAAACCTGAGAATTCTTTATGCAGAGAATATCAACTTGGGAAGATGTCTTCCTCAACTTTCAAAGGTAAGTCTTTTTCAGCAGAGAATTTACTTGATCTTGTGCATATTGATTTGTGTGGTCCTATGAAAACTAGAAGCATTCAGGGAGATAGGTATTTTATGATTTTTACTGATGACTGCTCAAGAATGATGTGGGTCACATTCTTGAAAGACAAGTCTGAAGCATTTGGAAAATTCAAAGCCTTCAGAGCATTAGTAGAAAAGGAAAGTGGCCAAAGGATAAAGTGCCTAAGAACTGATCAAGGAGGAGAATTCACTTCTGATGAATTCAACAAGTACTATAAAGATAGCAGTATCAAGAGACAGTTATCTGCCCCAAGGACACCACAACAGAATGGCATAGCAGAAAGGAATAACAAGATTGTAGTTGAAGCGACGAGAACAATGTTGATCCAAGGAAAGGTTGCTCACACTTTTTGGAGAGAAGCGGTGAGCACTGCGGTCTATACAATGAATCGGGTACTTATCAAGAAAGGCAAATATAAAACCCCTTATGAGTACTGGACTGGGAAGACTCCCACTGTGAGTTACTTTAAGGTATTTGGGAGTAAGTGCTATATCAAGAGAAGTGAGAATTTGAGAAAATTTGATGCTAAATATGATGAAGGAATATTTCTAGGATATTCCACTAAAAGCAAAGCCCTCAAGTGCTACAATAATAGAACTCAGAATATTGTTGAGAGCATCAATGTCAAGGCTGATGAATCTCCTGAGAAATTTGAGGGAACCAGTAGTGAGAAAGTGGAAGGTGAACCGGGAATAGCTTTCTGGGAACTGGTTACAAAAGAAACAAGCAAAGATCTCAATGTTCCTATACCGGTAGAAGCTGCGATAGGAGAAGAAGATGGAGAAGAAGGAGAAGAGGAAAAGAAAGAAGAACCATCTAGAGTCATTCCTAGATATGTGAAACTACACCATGATCCAAAGCAAATCATAGGAGATAAAGATGCAGGGATACCCACGAGAAGAAAAGTCAAAGAAAACTCTTGCATGATTTCTGAATTAGAACCCAAGACTTCCAAAGAAGCACTTATAGATGAAGATTGGATTAAAGCAATGGAAGAGGAGCTAGACTAGATAGAAAAGAATGTAACATGGTCTTTGGTACCCATACCAAAACACAAAAATGTCATTGGTACCAAATGGGTCTTCGGGAATAAGCTAAATGAAGAAGGTACAGTTATAAGGAACAAGGCTAGGCTTGTATGCAAGGGATACACTCAGGAGGAGGGAGAAGACTATGGAGAAACCTTTTCTCCTATGGCTAGACTAGATAGTTTTTGAATGCTGCTTGCATTTGCAGCATTTAAGGGATTTAAGGTATATCAGATCGATGTGAATTTTGCATTATTGAATGGAATCCTTGAAGAGGAAGTATATATAGAGCAACCGGAAGGGTTTTCCCTATCAAAAGATAGTAGCATGGTGTGTAGATTACACAAAGCCCTATATGGATTGAAACAAGCACCTAGGGCATGATATGAAAGTTAACATTCTCATCTTGTGAAGATTGGATTTCAAAGAACAAGTGAAGATAGAAACATCTACTTGAAATCAGAAGGTGATCAGATTCTGATCTGTGAAGTATTTGTAGATGACATAATCTTTGGAGGAGATGATGAAATGAGCAATGCATTTGTAGATATAATGAAGAAAGAGTTTGATATGTCTCTAATTGGAGAGATAAAGTTCTTCATTCGTTTATAGATTCAGCAAATGAAAGAGGGTATTTTTATTACCCAGTCCAAGTATGTCAAAGAGGTATTGAAGACCTTTGGCATGGAGGAAAGCAAACCGGTTGGTACATCGATAGTGGTCAACTGTAAACTGATTAAGGAAGATGATTCAGCAATGGTAAACGAAAAGGAGTACCGATCAATGATCGGTAAGCTGCACTATGTGGTGCACAACAGACCAGATATTGCTCATGTAGTGGGCATAGTAGCTAATTTTCAAAAATGTCGTAGAGAATCCCACTTGATAGCAGTCAAGAGGATTCTTAGATATCTGAAAGGAACAATTGACTATGGATTGTGGTATCCATATAATGGTGACTTCAATCTCAAAGTGTATACCAATGCTGATTGGGCAGGTAATGTGGATGACCGGAAGAGCACAACCGGTGGAGCATTCTCTCTTGGTGGAAGATTAGTATCATTGATGAGTAAGAAGAAAAGTTATACTTCCCAGTCTACAACTGAAGCAGAATATGTGGTAGCATTTATGAACTGCACCCAAGCAATCTAGATGAAACATGAATCGGAAGGTTTCAAAGTACTTGTATTTGAACCGGTGAATATATTTTGTGACAATAGAAGTGCAATAAATATTTCCAAGAATCCGGTATTGCATGCTATAACTAAGCACATTGAGCTTAAATATCACTTCTTGAGAGAGAAAGTTCAAAATAAGGAAGTTGTACTTCAACATGTTTCCAGTAAGGAGCAGCTAGCAGATATATTCACTAAGCCCTTACCAAAGACTACATTTACCTATTTGAGAGGTGAATTAAGGGTTCTACCCCTTCATGAAGTCAACTAAACTTTGTGTGATCCTCATTAGTCAAGTACTATAGTGACAAATCTTTCAGGATTGATGGATGCTACTCCATAGGGGGAGCAACATAATAGAGAATGGAAGCTTGTGCCTCCGCTTTGGCATTATTGTCAAAGGGGGAGAAGATATCTGATGAATGGAGAGAAGATATCTGATAATGCAGATACACTGGTCTATGTTGTTTACAGATGCAATGCTACACTGAGTATTGCCATCAATTTCAAAGGGGGTTATTGTTGGCATATGATGAACTGACATGTTGATATGATGATAATGTATGTTGCCATTGATGTCAATAAGTACAAGTAAACTGGTATGCAAATTAAAAGAAGTTGGTGAACCGGTATGAAGAGGTATGAAGAGATGTTGTGAACCGGTGTCGGGGTTTCACTAAGCGTGACTATCAGTTGGTAGTCTCAGCTCTAGGGTTTCCAGTTTGGCAATCCAACTTGTGAAATACAACCGAAGACATCTTGTGATGAGTTAGCTAAGAGATGAGAATGAGATCGAGGTGCCACGTCATTTTTGTGCGCATGAAGGATTTCCTTGAGGATCTTGCATGTGAAGATCAATTGCATTAAATGTCTACCTCGGGAATGAACATTCTTCTTAGCGGTATGAGAAGAAAGCGTGATGGGTTATTGATTCCCATATGCAGTGAAGAATGAATGATGTAGATTGTCTTGTGATTTGTTTAAGATTGTATTGCTCTATGCAAAGTGTTTGGGCGGTCAAGATTGGACCACTTGTATTGTAAACCTAAGATTCTTAGGGATTAGGGTTTATGCTACCAACCTAACTGTTGTCTATAAGGTCAATGATGTTTGTTGTTGTAAGTTGTTGGAAAATGTTGTGTGTGTCCGAGTGATGAGATACTTGCCAGACTAGTAAGAGGAAACATGTAGAGTGTGATTGCAGAAGAGAGGAAATGAAAAGGATCTGCCTTGGCATGTAGTGTTGTTATCACATCAGATTTTTACCTATTGTCTTCTAACCATTTCAACAGTTAGAAAATCCCTTTACCGGGTAGCTTTAAGGGGCTTATTGTAAATCCTTTAACCAAGTGACTCAAGATCATTGAGCTCTTCAAATACTCTAGCGAGGTAACCTCTAACAGGGTTTCAACCTTTAACAGGGTATATAGCCATCCCTTAATCAGGTGATCTTTAACAGGATCGGTTCCTAACAGAACCTTATTGTAAAAGTCTTTAACTAGACTAGGCTCCTAACAGAGCGAGCTTCAAAAGAGTTCAAAACAAGCTTGTGGGTATTCATCCCCACTGTGGTTTTTCCCATTTGGGTTTCCACGTGAAAAATCTGTGTGTCATGAGTTGTGTATTTTTCATGTGATGATTAAGTATTTTGTATTTGAGTGATTATACATGCAGAGGTAATAGGTTATGGTATTATTGGTTTACCACATGCATATGTTTATGGGTGAAGTTGTTATCAAGTATTGAATGTATTTGAAGTGTTTAGACTTATCAGTTTATGTTGTTTGAAGTCTTACTGCATTTAATTGGTATTGTCATGGTTAATTTCAGTGATGAAGACAACCGGTTGGTATTGTTTTAACTTGATAAGTTGAAAAAAAATTTGTCTGTATTGATTCACCCCCCCCCTCTCAGTACCGATTAGGGTATTTTTTGTTCATCATTATACAACAGGGTCCATATTGCTCTTCAATGCTTTCTCTCCATTAGAGAGATCATTGATAGGAGTATTAGCTCTTTCTTCATTCACACTAGATACCCTAGGAGAGGTACAAGTGTTAGGTTTTCCATTAGCATCTCTAGAATTGGGATCTACAAAAGCTTTGAGGTGATCTATATATGAAATGCAATCTCCTAAAAAAATCACCATTAAACAACATGCACTATAATTTCAAATTGATTAAAATGAAGGAGTTTTGAAACCCTAAAAACACAATATGCCAAAGTGCTATGAATGAAAACAAACAATGTGAAATGAAAGAAGCCATTATCCAACACATGATTTTAATAAATATAAGTGAAAAGAAAAGTAATCATATGTGAAATAGCAAATAAATCAGATCTAGTCAGTGCCATAATGAATGTTTTAAAATCAAATTTGAATATTGATGTGAAAAATTGAAGCAATCCACACATCAAATTAACCAAAATAAATTAGGGTTTTTATGAATTAAACCTCTAAATTTATTTAATTTGATTAAAATGAGAACAATGAGTTTGGATTTTAATTTTGAAATATTTATAAATTAGATCTGAAATAATTAATCCAATTTAAGCAATTCACAAGGCTCAATTTTAGAAATAAAAATTAGGGTTTTTGTGAAATTAACCTCTAAATTTTTTTAAGTCAACTAGAAATTAAACTTGTAAATGTAAATTTGAATTTTAAATTGCATAAACACTAAGATCTGAGAACATAAATTAGAACTAAAAGTGTAAGGAGTCGGGTTCACCAAACTGTAATGGATGTAAAATTAGGGTTTCCACCATTAGATTTATGAAAACCTTTAATTTACCATTACATTCAAAAGAAAGGTGAGATCCAATGGATAAGGATTGAAAATTGATAAGGATTCAAGGTGGTGTATTTTGTTTGCCCTCTTTTGTGAGTTGAATTGCTGAAATTAGGGTAAATTGTTGAAAATATAGGTAAAAATGTAGAAACAGTGAGCTATAGATGTGGGATTGAGACATGCACCTGGATCTGAGGATTATAAGAAGATTCCGATCTGATCCTCAAAAAATCTCCAAACATATCAAGACAAGAGCACCCGTCACTCTGGTCCTCCTAACTTTTCACACACCAAAAGGGGTTGATTCATCTTTGCAAATAATGCATATTCTGAAGATCACTTCTTTGTACATGTTTCCTACTCACAGAAAGAAAGGAAAATAGGTTGGGAGTAGGGGCTTGCCTAAGTCAAACCCCGGTTTAGGAATTAACCTTGATTGAAATATTGCAAATATTGAAATAAATAATGGAAGGATATACCTCAGATCTGCAATGAATGATAATGATATTTTTCTTCTTCAATATAATCACATATGTTGTATGAAATGGAATGCACATGACAAAACCCTAATCACACACACATGCTTGCATATATGAAAGATATAATGTTGCTCCACAATTGATGAATGAAGAATGCAGCCTTGAAGACCTATAGAAATGCTTGATGATGAATACTTCAATGCTTGATTATCATTTTGCCCTTCTTTTATGATGTATGTCTTATGCAAATGAGAGGGGAAAGCCTCCCTATATACTTGCCTATCGAAAATTGTGCTAATTTCCTGACATAAGCCGACATGAAGAGATATTTTTTGCTCAGATTTTAGAATGCAAGAGTGGTTCAAAATAGGGCCCAATTAAGGAGGACCAGAGCATGGCACCCTGGTCCTAGTGAGGACCAAAGCACCATGCCCTGGTCCTACCCTATTTTGGGGCCAAACCAAGGGGTCATGCAGTGCATGGTATAAGCATAACCAGGCCTTAATTAAGCACTGGGAGACTGACACTAAGGTGAGGGCCCAAATGTGGACTAAATTGTAAGGGAGTACAATTTAGGATGCTGCATAAATTAATTATAGTTATAATAATAAGAATAATATAATAATTCTAAAATTAATAATATAATACTAATATTTTTAACAATTTATTAAAAAGTATATATGTAATAATAAATATAAATATATATATACTATAATACTATATAATATGATTATAATATATCGATAATTTAATATGTATCTATTTACTCCTCTTTTCTCTTCGTTGCAATTGTTATTTTTGAGTTGGCCTTCACTATTTTCTGGTTATATATTGTCTAATTTGTGGGATGTTTGCCCTTCCTTGGTGGTGTGGAACATATGGTTGGAAAGAAATGACTAGATATTTAAGAATAAATCTTCTTATGTTGTTGATATTATCTCTATAGTTGAGAAATCCATTTCTGAGGTGGTGCTGAGTTATTTGTATAAAATTCTATCTCACCTCAAATCTTTTTCTTCTTGGGATGATAAAATGCTTTCAAATTGGTCATTGTTGCATCCTCTTCCCCAACATGGTTCTATTCATATAAATTAAAATAGGCTAAAGAGGGTGTAGGATAGATGGTCTCCTCCTCCCTTTGGTAAGTTCAAGATAAATTATGATGGTACATCTTGGGGAAATCCAAGTGCATCTGAGATTAGACCTCTTATCTCTGACTCCACTAGTAAAGTTGTGTTGGTGGCATGTAAGATGGTGCCATCTGGTTCTAATAATAAGGCCAAATTGGAAGCCTTAAGTTTGGGTTTGGATTTGGCCATATCTCTTAAAATTGATGATATTATCATAGAAGGTGATTCTATGCTAGTGTTTCATGCCTTGGTTAATAAACATTTGCATTGTTGGTAGCACAATATCTTTTTCAAAGAATATTTTATTGCAGCTAAATTAGTTTCAATCTTATCAATTTGATCATTGTTATCGTGAGACTAACATGGTTGTAGACTTTTTGGCTAATAAGGCTAGTAATGAGCAGGTGGGATATCAAGAAGTGGCAGGCTCTTCTCTGCCTCCATTGTTTTCGTAGAACTTTGATGTATTTAATATTTGCTTCCTTATATTATGAATCTTACACGTTTTGATTATTGATTGTTGGCACTCTATATGGGGATATATATACGCTTGCCACATTACTTATGTACATCATTTGTTTGATCATTTTTGGTAGTTATCTTTCTTGTGATGTTATTTATTACAGGTCGCCACCTTTCATGTCTTGGCACATCTTTTTTGGAAAATGTTGTATGTATCAATGTGCCTTTCAATGATGGTAAATTCAGTTTATTTATGATGCGTCGTCCTTTGGTAGATGACATCACACTCAAGATTATATGATAATTATTACTAGCAATGGTTTAAGCCTCTTGTGATATATGTATGTCATGGTATATAATGTTTAGCCACCATCTTTGGAGGGTGCTTCTTGTTTTTCACACGCTCATCTACTTGAGCCGACATAAGATGAAATTATTGCCATTTAAGGTGACATTTTTTCTTGTTGTTTCCTATTGCTATATATTTATTTGCGGCTCTGTGGGAAGTGTAAATGCTATCCTATTCATGTCACTAGAAATTGAAATTGCTTGGTATCGAATCTCTACGGCTAAAAAACTATGAGATTTTCAAGACTTGTATGCTTTTGATGATGAAAAGCTTGGCTGGTTATTTTGTTTGCATAATATAGATGTTGCATATGCTATTAAGAAAGTTGTTGGCAAGGTGTGGTTGGCTTAGAATTTGACTTCTCTATTAGATGCAATGACAGTCCCAAAGACACTAAGAGGGGGGGGTGAATCAGTGTCTAATCGGTTTATGGAATATTTGAACTTATTTATAACTTTGCAACCCAAATTAATGTACCGGTAAACAAGTAATAATGCAAAAAAGAGAAATAATAGAGACAGCATAAATGCACACCATAACACAAGATATTTTGGTGAGGAAACCCAAAAAGGGAAAAACCTCGATGGGATTTGTGACCCACAATATTTACTCACTGGCCAATATGAATAAATATTACTTACAATAGGGGCCTACACATGCAAAAAGCCAACAACCTAGAGCTCACTACTCAATGAAAGAGTCTCACTGACTACAAAATGGATAATTAAATCCAAGACAATGTACTGCTCAAAATAGCATCTGCAATGCTTGATTCAGTACCGGTTTAAGCTCTGTCAGAAACCTTAACCAAAAACCTGTCGGCAAATGATATTCGCTCATATAACCTATCTGCCTTATTACAAAATCTT
Organism: Cryptomeria japonica; assembly: GCF_030272615.1. Classification (NCBI taxonomy): domain Eukaryota; kingdom Viridiplantae; phylum Streptophyta; class Pinopsida; order Cupressales; family Cupressaceae; genus Cryptomeria; species Cryptomeria japonica. Next base: position 52,231,619 of record NC_081415.1, on the reverse strand, counting down.
TTCGCTATCTTCTACATAATACCATATCAAAAATGACCTATAAGATCTCATACATATATGAGTCTTTACAATACATCATGTTGGCATACAGATAATTAATTACATTACAATACAATTCATATAAACAAAACTTGTCTTATGTCGGCCTAGATGTCAATATGCTTCGTTGCTGATGTAAACCAAATGCTAGTGAATAAACTTTGTTGTGTTTGTCGATGCCAGTGAATGATGTTTGTGTTGCCAGTGAACCTATAGAATCTTGTTACCAGTTGGCTGCCATCAATGACAACATCAACCATTCTCATGTGAGTGTATAATGCCAACAATGTCCCCCTTTGGCATTGATGGTAACACTCATGAGAAAAATAAATAAAAATTATTGTCCAAAAATGAAGTCCAAAACTTATCCCAAAAAGAGTGTGCTCCCCCTGAGCAAGTGATTTCTTTTGTGCATTTTCTTCCATACATTTTTCTCCATACTACTCCCCCTTTGACATCAATGACAAAGATGTCAAAAAGAATTAAAGAATACAAAAATTATACCTCATAGCCTATAACCGGTTGTTTACAATTTGAAAGATATCTACCAATATTAGATTCAGGCTCTGCATGAATTTATTACTATCAGAGATAATGGTTTTTGTCTGTTGGATCATGCCGGTCAAATAATGCATCTATTGCTCTGGCGATCATTCTCCTTGATTTAATGCTTTAGATAGATCTATCCATTGAGTTATAAGACTGTCCAATCTTGGACCAAGTTTTTTTTTCAGCTCCTGGGCCTTCATCTTTATCCTTGCTTTTTCCTACTCCAGTTTCTCTATCTTTTCCTCAAAAACTGCCATCTCTTGTTCAAAAACTGAGGTAAGTTCTGAAGAACCTATCATATTATCTGCTATGTCATCTATCTCCTTTTGTGTTTTCCTAATCTCCTCATCAATGTCTTCAGTCAAGTGGTGAGGCTTGCAAGCTTCTTTATACAAATCCTTATATTCCAAAATTGTTGAATTAAGTACCGGTAATAGGGAATTAATATGCTCAGTACAGTCCTTGATAGTCTTCTCAAAGAATTCACCTTTTTCTTTATTTACCCTTTCCTTAATAGTTTCTTCATTGATCTTATCTATAGTTAGAACATTTGAAGCAATAAATTTGGACAATGCGTCCAATTTACTCAAAGAACCATCAATATGATCTAACGTATATGTTGGTGCAATCATTTTCAAAATAGGCAATGTATCATCAATGGCCTTGTATGCTAAGGTGTTGCACTCTGTGATTCTCTTAGTTGAATCCAAAAGAACATTTGTTACATTTGTAGGTCTAAAATTTGTAGTGGATGTGCTTGGTTCTGCAATAACTTTCTTTTCCATAGATACTTAACCAATTACCTTAACAATTTATTCCTTGTTACCATCATTTATTTCCTCTTTATTCCAGTTTTTCACTTTGTTATTACCTCTGCTTCTACTGGTTTCTCAATCTGTGTATGTACCTTTGCATCTGTCGGTTTCTCACTGTTAGGCTTCTTAGCTTCTATCGGTATTTCAATGTTCTAAGAGTCAGTAGTGTTAACCGGTGACTCGAAGATCTCAATGTTTGTAGCATTAGCTGTCTTTACCTCTGTAGTCTCTTTATCCATAACAATATTAACATCCTGTGTATCTACATTCATAGTAAAGAGAATTTCAGAATCTGGATTAGTATCATCATGTGTTATTTCTTCAGCCTCCTTATCTGGTTGACTATCTGTATGTGTCAGTATCTCTGAAGTTATTGGTGGGGTGTCCTGTGCTAGTGGAGAAAGGTTATCTACGACCTTTATAACAAGTACACTACCAGTTTTTATTTTACCTTTGTCCTTTTGATATACCTTTGCAAAATACTTATCCATTTTTAGTCTCTCCCTTTCTTCTTTCTTTTCTTTTTCAACAAAAAATATGTCCCATTTGTCTGTAGTTTCATCTACTATCTCTTTCACTCTTCCTGCCATTAGGCTGACCTATCGTGACCACTCATAAAAACTGACCAGTTGGCTTTAGCAATCAGTTCATCAATCTCTTTCCTGGAATTAACAGGGTGAACAACCAACAATGCTTCTACCTTTAACTTTTTATCCAATTCCATCACTGACATCCTTTTATCCTCTAATCTTATGTATAAGGCATTAGGCAGATCATCTACAACCTCAATCAAAACTTTCTTGTAGATGTCAAGATGCAAAATAATACTTTCCTCTATTGTGTCCTTATCAGAATCCTTGAATGAATGATAAAGTTTATTCACATTACTAAGATTACCATCTTAAGTAATTTCATTTTCCAGTTCCTTCGGTGTAAGGGTATCTAGTGTCTTACGTTGTTGTTTCTTCTTTGGAGTTAACTTCTTCTTGGGCTCTCTCACAGCATGTTTCTTCTTCCTTAATGTTCTTGTCCTTTTAGGAGAAGGAGAAGGTATCGGTGAAGGTTTCCTCTTCTTCATTTCAACTCTCTTGAGCTCTATTGCCTTACCACTGTCTGTATCTGAAGAAGTGACAACTGGTGAAACATGAGCTACCGGTTCCAGTCCTTCCAGTTCACTAGTAGAAATATCACTTAAGTTCATCACATTTTCCTTAACTTCTTTAGCCATTTTGGATGCATCTCTGATGAATTTTTCTCTTCGTTTTCTTTGCTTCTGCATCGAAACAACACTCTCAATAGTCTCAGCACTACCAAAAAATTCTTCAGAAGGTTCCCTTGGTGCATCAAGAAGTGTCTTAGCATAAGCCTCAAGAATATTCAAATCAACTTCATATCCCATCTCTGTTATCCAAATAGTTCTAGGAGTAACAACTTCCATCCATGTTTCATCTCTTTTGATTACAAAACTATTTGCTTTTCATACTTATCCACAATGCTCTATAGAATCCTTTCTCTAGCCTTCATTTTGGTTTGGAAGTTTTTGAAGTAGTCTTTTACCATGTCATCACTATTAGCACCTATGCCAGTAATAGCTTCTATGATCTGTCTACCTACCGGGATGTCATATGCAAATTCCTTGTGACCAATGTCGAGTATCTCCTTTGTGAAGTAAAGAATTAAACACACAAGTAGATTCACAAAACGAAGTGTTCCCTTCTTGTCACCCTTAATCTTTTTCAAGTTATCTAGCAGTTCATCCCTAAGCCACTCACGGATATCAATTTTAGCATTGTTCTTAACCATCTCATATGCACTATGAATACACAAACGACAAACAAAATTTAACCTATTTGCATGTGTAACTTTGTATCCAAATACCATGCTCACATATTTCACATTTGCATCAGTGATATCATTAACCCTAAGAGACCTGCTATCAAATGTAGCTCCGGTTAGGTCCATAACACCCTTGTTTGGTATCTTCTTTTTATCGGTCCTAGTACCAGTTGAGGGTAAACCAGTAACTGCCTTGATTGCTTCCTTAGTGATTTTAAAAATAGAGTCTAGCCACATAAACTCCCCAGAACAAGACAAACAATCTTATCCAGAAATTCAGGAATGTTCAGAATTTCAACAAATCCTAATTCCTCAACATTCGATGGAATCATCTTGCTTACCAATCTCAAGAATGATTTTAAACATGGGTCTAGGGCGCTTAATGTTTTCTACCACAGTAGGGTTTGCAATAAATTCAGGTGCAAAAGATGAAGATGCCATTTCGAAAGATAAATACCTTTTAACTTGTGAAATCCTTGAATGCCTAAAATATCTTTGTTGCTTTGCCTTTAAAATGCCTTTGCTCTCTCTTTGCGCTCTTCAAATGCTTGGATACTTGGTGGATTGAAATGAGGGTTTTTTGGTGTTTTATAACAAAAAAATTCTTCAACAACCGCATTAAATGCTTGCCAGTTAAGTGAAATCTTAACATATCTATCGGTAAAGAAGAAATATAACTTCTTACCATCAACCGAGGGTAGAATGCATGATTTTCAGTTTTCTGCCATACCCTCCAAGGATTATTCCTTAGTTAGATGAAGAATCTCCTACCAGTGGAGGGTTACTTTGTTCTACTGGTGCAGAGATAGATTCATCAACTCTCTGGTCTCTCTTCTTAATCCATTGTTGTGAAAATTCTTTCTTTATTTCGTTTACTTTTTCTTTTCCCTTCTCATTAGAACCTTTATTGTTCTCCAGTATAGTCTTGCTTCTACAAAATTTTGCAATATGTCCAATTTTGTTACATGCATAACAAGTTACATTATTCCTCTGAATAGCTTTTCCATATCCTTGACCTGTTTGTGTTCTGCATTGATTAGATAAATGTCCAAATCTAGCAAAAACATAGCATTTCACATTTATTCCAGAATTTTCTGAGTTGTGACCAACTTTATTGCATTTGAAACATTGACCGGTGGGTAAATTTGTATTCTGACTATTTTTAAATCTGCACTGATTTTCTCTATGACCAAATTTGTTGCAATTAAAACATTTCCCATTAAATTTATAAGCATTATGTTCTCTTACCGGTTTGTTGTGATCTTGATTATTTGCAGTCCCGAAACTTTTTCCATGTTCAAATCCAAGTCCAATTGTATCTCCATCAGGTTTTTGTCTTTTCAGCATGTCATCAAGCCTTTCTGAACTTTTCTTGAATTTCTCTTTGTTTTCATTTGTAGTGATAAACTCATTTTCCAGAATGCCAACTTGTCTCCTAAGATCCTCTTTATCATGTTGCATGTGAATTAGATCTATTTTTAGCATATCATTTTCATGACAAAGTCTTAGATTTTCATTACCTCCATCATTAAGTCTTCTAGTCAAGTCTTCTTCATTCTTCTTCCTATCTTCAATATCCTTACATAGCCTCATGGTTAAATCTTGCATTTCATTGCTCATGTTACTATTCGCTTGCCTCAACTTCTTTGCAATATCTCTAAGAGTTTCCTTTTCATCATCATGTTTTTGCATTTTCTCATGAATTTCTTTCCTCTTGTTTTGTGTTATAACCTAATTCTCTTGAAGTCCTTTAATCAATTCTTGGGCAGTCCTCAAATCATCTTCAAGTTTGATATTCTTCAATTTTTCTGCATCAAAATCTTCAAGAGCTCCTTCCAATTGTTTTCTCAAACTCTCCATTGGTACCGGTTTCAGAATCTTCCTCAAGATGTTAGGCTTTTGCAAATAAAGGACCAAGCTCTGATACCAATTGTTAGATGCAATGACAGTCCCAAAGACACTGAGAGGGGGGGTGAATCATTGTCTAACCGGTTTATGGAATATTTGAACTTATTTATAACTTTGCAACCCAAATTAATGTACCGATAAACAAGTAATAATGCAGCAAAGAGAAATAACAGAGACAACATAAATGCACACCATAACACAAGATATTTTGGCAAGGAAACCCGGTAAGGGAAAAACCTCGGTGGGATTTGTGACCCACAATATTTACTCACTGACCAATATGAATAAATATTACTTACAATAGGGGCCTGCACATGCAAGATGGCCAACAACCTAGAGCTCACTACTCAATGAAAGAGTCTCACTGACTACAAAATGGATAATTAAATTCAAGACAATGTACTACTCAAAATAGCATCTGTAATTCTTGATTCAGTACTAAGCTCTGTCAAAAACCTTAAGCAAAAACCTATCAGTGAATGATATTCACTCACATAACCTATCTGCCTTGTTACAAAATCTTTTCGCTATCTTCTACATAATACCATATCAAAAATGACCTATAAGATCTCATAAATATATGAGTCTTTACAATACATCATGTCAGCATACAAATAATTAATTAAATTACAATACAATTCATATAAACAAAACTTGTCTTATGTCGACCTGGATGCTGGTATGCTTCGTTGCCAGTGTAAACTAAATGTTGGTGAATGAACTTTGTTGTGCCTGCCAGTGTCGATGAATGATGTCTGCGTTGTCGGTGAACCTATAGAATCCTATTACCAATTGGTTGCCATCAATGACAACATCAACCATTCTCATGTGAGTGTAGAATGCCAACATGCTCTTCTATCTGAATTTGCTTCTTGTTTTCTCACTGTATGCATGGATCTTCTTCTAGACTCTTATCTGGTTTGGGCTATTTCAGATACATTCCTTCATCCCTCCCTATTTTCTTCTAATGAAATGGATTATGCTATATCTTGTTGTCATTTTGATTTCGGCATGTTTCCTTACATTGGTTTTTTGTCTCTTACTGAGCTTCTTACTAATGGTGGGCATGGAGAATTATTGCATGTAGCTAGGGGTGGTCTTATATGTCACAGGTATGATGATATCATCCTTGAGTTTGAAGCTTTGCTAGATTTTGTGGCCCCTGGGATCTTGGCGGTGGCATTGGATGTGTTCACGAGTCTACACTCATTTCTAGAGACAATGGCTATGGTGAATGAAGCTCCTTAGGTGGCGGAGCCCTTACAGGCTATTCCTACAAATGGGGATGATGAAAATACAATTGTCTCCGTTGAGCCTCTAAATGAGGGGCCTGGTTGATGATCTTTTCAAAGTTGTTTGTATTAGGGTTATGTTGATCGGATGTAACTGTAAATTTTGGTTGAGTGCCCCTATTTTGGAGCGCATACATGGGCCTTTTTGGTGGGATTATTTTTGGTAGGATCATTACTTTGTGTAATAATTATAAAATTATTCAATGGCTTTGCCACTTTTATTTTTTTTTTAAAGAAATTAATATGTTTTTTAATTGAAAAATAATATAATAATTATAAAATAATAATAAGAATTCTAATGTTTATTTATATGACACTAATCCTATATGTGTGTGTAAAATTTTGATAATAAAATAATAAAAATAATATAATAATAATATAATATTTAGAATAACAATATTTTAGTTAAGTTAGAGTTATCTTCATCTAATTTAATACTCTCAATAGAATTAGATAATATTACAATATATTCTCATTTCTCAAAATCAAATTACAATACATATAATTTTAACCTACAATGTATATAGTTCTAACTTACAATTATTATTCAAATCACATTGACTATTTTTATTTCTAAATTATACAGCTTGCCTTATGATTTCACTATCATAAAACTTTAGTAGTAGACTAATAATCAACTAATTTCAACAACTATTGACTACTCTTTGACACTTATCAAATTCATATATTAAGTTAAATCAACAATTACTCATCCAAAAAATGGTACCTCATAATCATAATATTAATAAGTAGTACATGTATCACCATATAAAACAAGTGCCACATAGTGGCTAGTACTTGCCTTGTTTTTAGTATAGTTTTAATAATAATTATGATTTAATTTATTAACTGAAAAAAATTAAAAAATTAAATTAAATTAATAAGGAAAAAGAATAAGTAACTCTTGAAATGAAATGTCTTCGGAAAGCTATATTTTTTTAATTTTTTTAAAGAATAAGTGATATATTTTTATATTTAATTTTTTCTAAAATAGTAATATAATAATAATAATTTTATACTAATTTTAAAATATTATAATAATAATAAAAATATGTGATATATTAAAAATAATTTAATAGAAATAGAAATATAATATAAGATGGTTTAATAATATTGTAATTTTAATTATTATAGTATTTTTTTATTATTATATTATCTTACATAATGTACTTATGTTATTATTTTGAAATAATTTATTTAAGTACGTATAAGATTAATTTAATTACTCAAAGCAAATAAAATAGTGTTGGATGAACTCAAGTTCTATAAAGTTAACAAATATTATGCTGCGTCCGAGAAATAACAGGGAAAAAAATATTAGCCAACCATTTACAAGAGAAATATTTTTTTTTAATTATAAAGTTAACAAATATGCATGTATACTTTAAAATAAATTTAAAAATTTAAAAGAAAGAAAAATATTTGTTTATGATTGGTCAAAATAATTTCTTTTAATAAAAAAATTTCATTGCAAGAGTATTGCCTAACAACAAGTACTAATAATGAGACATATAGAAATGCTTTTATTTTGTGTAGACAATCTTAGTATGTCTACTTTTCTTTTTTGTCTCCCTAATAATGAATATATAGTATAATATTACTTATAATTGTTGAATTTTATTATTATTATTATTAATTAATTAATAATTGAGTTAATGTTACCTATCATAGGTGAAATTCGTTCTTATTAAGAAAATTTCTACCCATACCTTATCCGATAAGATTCCAACTTATAGATAAGATATTTTTTCTTATTCCATAAGCTGACCCACTCCACATAAATAAATCCTATAATCCCTCCTTCCTTAGAAAGCTGGCATCATTAAACCAAAAATAGAGAGAGAGTATCAGGGGATTACAGTTTTCATATTATAATATACCTTAAAGATCTCAATCAAATCAAAGTACCTCTCAGTCAAAGGCTTGAATAATAAAAAGAAGACGAACAGATCAGTCACATGTTTACACCAACCAATACAAACAGTGTGATCAGTAATTTATAACTTGGAAGACAACTCTATATATATATATCACACACAGGCTCTCTGTAAAATAAGCCACCCACAGTCCTGCAAAAAAGATAGTCATGGAGGTGTTTAGAGAAGTTCTACTGTGGGGACTTTCATGGCTATGTTTGTTCATTGGGTTTAGATATATTATGAGGAAGAACAGAAAGCTTCCTCCTGGGCCTTCTGGATGGCCTCTTTTGGGCTGCTTGCCTCTGCTTGGCCCAATGCCTCATGTCACTTTGACAAACCTGTCAAAGAAATATGGGCCAATTCTGTACTTGAAACTGGGTACAAATAAAATGGTGGTGGCCAACACACCTGCTGCTGCAAAGGCCTTTTTGAAGACACTGGATATCAATTTCTCCAATAGGCCTGGCAATGCAGGAGCTACTTATCTGGCCTACAATTCTCAGGACATGGTGTGGGCACCTTATGGTGGGAGGTGGAAGATGCTCAGAAAGGTTTGTAAATCGGTCTTTTTCCTTTCTGATCCATTGCCATTGTTAGGATATCAGTTTTACTGACTGTCATATTTCAAGATGGCAACAGTTCAGCTTTGATTTTTTCAGTTATGAATTGTTTATGGATTTAACTGTGTCAGATTTGTTCAGCATCAACGTTTTAGGTGATACATTCTAGTTCTTTAGATACAGTGTGATCTATTCTACTTTCTACTTTTTTATTGTGATCCATTTTACTCCTCTAACTTTCTACTATTCTGATGATGGATCACAAAGTCTGATCTGAAAGGTTGATGCTAAACAAATTTGATACAGTTAAATCTAGAAACAATTCATGACTATTATTATGGACTGTGGAAATCTAATGTCTTTAACTGATTTTTTTGTTTCTGATTGTAGATGCTCAAGAGTTCAGCAGACTTATATAGCAAAACTGATTTTTTGTTTCTGGTTGTGGATTCTCAAAAGTTCGGTAGACTTATCTAGAAAAACTGATTTTTTTAGTCATGATTTGTTTCTGGATTTACCTGTGTCAGATTCGTTTAGCATCAATGTTTCAGGTGATCCATTCTACTCCTCTAGCTCTCTACTATCCTGATGATGGATCTGAAACGTTGATGCTAAACAAATCTAACAGTTAAATCCAGAAACAATTCATGACTATTATTATGGACTGTGGAAATCTAATGTCTTTAACTGATTTTTTTGTTTCTGGTTGTAGATGCTCAAGAGTTCAGCAGACTTATCTAGCAAAACTGATTTCTTTTGTTTCTGGTTATAGATGCTCAAAAGTTTAAGTAAAACTGATTTCTTTAGTCATGAACTATTTTTGGATTTGACTGTGTCCTATTTGTTTAGCATCAATGTGATCCATTCTACTCCTCTAGCTCTCTACTATCCTGATGATGGATCACGGCGTGTGACCTGAAACGTTAATGCCAAACAAATCTAACAGTTAAATCCAAAAACAATTCATGACTATTATTACGGACTGTGGAAGACTAATATCTTTAACTGATTTTTGTGTTTCTGGTTGTAGATGCTCAAGAGTTCAACAGACTTATATACTCAAGAGTTCAGCAGACTTATCTAGCAAAACTTTTTTTTGTTTCTGGTTATAGATGCTCAAAAGTTCAGCAGACTTATCTAGCAGAACTGTTTACATAACCATTTCAGATTAACCTGTGTTTTTGGTGTCTTCTTTCAATTGTGAAGTTTTTTCTGTTTCCACTGATTTGAGTTTACTATCTGTTTCGACTGAATACCATTAACTCTGTTGTTATTAGCTAACTTTTATGATAAGAAAAGAAGAACAAAAAAATTAGTGTATGATAGGCTTTGCACATGAAGGGACTAAGTGTTCTTACTGGACTGATGCATGCTTTAGGGCTGTCTTAATTAACAAAGGATACCCAGCACATCTAAGTAAAGTACAATAACACTATAAAATAAGAAAAAAAACTGGTATGCAAGCACCAATGGCCACACAAATAGAAGGCGGGAGTTATATGCAGATCTGTCAGTCAGGTTTCAAACTGTTTTTTATGGATGTTTGGAATCATATTTCTTTAACTTATAAGCAATTATTTAATTTTCTTAATAATAAATTGTAAAATATGATTTGAAAAAGCTGTTTTTGAATTACATTGTGTGGTAGTTTTTGCATGAATGTTTTGATCACGCTTCATAATTCGTTATCGGGATGATTGAGTGCTATCTTTTTTGTTCTCTGATAGCACTCAATCATCATGATGATGGATCATGGAGCATGACCCCAAAAGTTCATGTACAAACTACCACACAAAACTACCACACAATCTAATCCAATAACAGCTCTTCCAAATCTAATAGATCGTAGAAACTTGATGTCATCAACTGCAATATAATTTCAAACGGGCATGGAAAATATTATAAAATGTGAAAAAATTGTTTCTCAGATGATATTTGTCAGTTCAGTTTTCTACTATTAGGATTGTTTCTGGATTTATTGGGTGTATTTTTCTATACAATTTTTTGGATCATGTTCATTGATTCATCACAAGAAATGCTCAGTGACCCATTATCGTCTTTCTCATGATAGATCACTGAGTGCGATCCAAGCAATCAAATAATCCATCATCATCATCCTCCTCCTTCTAGTAATGAATCATTTGATGGTCCGAAATATTGATTTTAATCTATTTCTTAAATTTGTGTTCAGGTTTGCAATCTTCATATGTTGGGTGGCAAAGCATTAGATGACTGGCAACCTGTGAGAGTTTCTGAAATGGGCCACATGCGTAGATCCATCTTAGCTCGCTCCAACAAAAGTCTCGCAGTGAACATACCAGAATTGCTTAACCTGTATGCAGCTAACATTTTTGGTCAGATTATTTTAAGCAAGCGAGTCTTTGAAAAAGAAGGTGATGAAGCCAATGAATTCAAAGACATGGTAGTTGAGCTCATGACAACTGCAGGATATTTTAACATTGGTGATTTTATACCCTCTATTGCATGGATGGACTTGCAAGGAATACAACGAGGAATGAAAAAGTTGCACAAGAGATTTGATGCGATGCTAACTAGGATGATCGCAGAACACCAAGCCACAGCTCAGAACAGGAAGAATCCAGACTTTTTGGACATTGTTATGTCTCAACGTGACAATTGTGATGGCGAGGGAGGACAGTTATCTGATGTCCACATCAAGAGTCTTCTTCTGGTAAAATATATAAAAGCTTCAATCATATATTTTTAACTTTAAGGGATTATGTTAATTTTCATTAATTAAGATAAAGTATACTATTCACAAAAAATTAAGTGTGTTTTTGGTTTTGTGTATTTTGTAGAATTTAATCACTGCAGGAACAGATACTTCGAGTAGTTTGATCGAATGGACTCTTGCGGAACTCATTTCAAATCCTAAGCTTCTTCATCGTGCACATGCTGAAATGGATAAAGTGATTGGCCGTGATAGGCATCTTAAAGAATCAGACATTCCAAATCTCCCCTACTTGGTGGCTATTTGCAAAGAAGGCTTCCGCAAGCACCCCTCCACTCCACTTAGCCTACCACGTGTCTCTACAGAAGCTTGTCAAGTGGGTGGCTACTACATACCTAAGGACACTCGTCTCATGGTCAACATTTGGGGCATTGGAAGGGATCCTGAAATATGGAACAAACCCCTTGAATTCAATCCAGATAGGTTCATAGGATCCAAGATTGATCCACGTGGTAATGACTTTCAACTCATACCTTTTGGTGCAGGGAGGCGCATATGTGCTGGCACTAGGATGGGGATAACCATGGTGGAATATACCTTGGGGTCATTAATACATGCCTTTGATTGGGAAATGCCACCAGGGAAGGAGATCCTAAACATGGAGGAGGCTTTTGGATTGGCACTACAGAAGAATGAGCCCCTTGTGGTCAGGGCTATCCCTCGCCTTTCCCTCCACATATACTAGATAAAGATGAGAATCTTATATCTAAGTGCTTTTAGATTAAATGTTTTTAGAGTGATATCCTAAGGTTTGTTTGGTGTTTCTATCAATAATAATGATCATAGTGGTAGTCCTTGAATTAGAATTGAAGTTATTTGAATAATGTATCTGCTATCTTGTAACATGTATATATAATAATATTTAAATTTACATGTTTAATTAATTTAAAATATCTTTAAATACAAATATTAGCAAAACCAAAAATTATAGTTTACAAAATAATCAAACTAAGTATATTAACTAGTATCATATAGTAAGTTTATTGTTAGCATTAGATTGAATAATATTCTTACAACATGTATGTTTATCCAATACATATGTATGTATTATTAATTTTTTTCAATGTGGCTTTTTAGCTAAAACTTAATTTAATAATAGTTTGACTAGAAACAATAGACCTCAAAATTGTGTAGTTCTTTTAACATATAGCTTTCAAATATGTTTTAAATAAATACATGATTCAAAGGAAAAAATAGAATTTAATAGTTTTAATCTTTATTTTCCTAGTCAGTTAATGTTTATATGTTTCCAATTTTATTTTACATAAACTAGTATATGCAAAAGAGAAAAAATAAAAAGTAAATTGTGTTTTGCAAAGAGAATTATCTTAAAAGTTCCACTAAACATAGTTCTACAACTTATGGACTCAAATAATAAATCTACTATGCTACTTTTCTTTTCAGACAATAATGAAATTGAAGAGGAGCAAAAGAGTTTAAACATAGAAGAAATAAAATGTTGAAATAGAAGATGCAACACAAATGCAAGGAATTGTCCTACAATAACTTCATGAAGGATTAAACCCCTTAGGAAATTCCTTTCTACAACAATACCTTATCATGCGTATAAATATTGAGTTTCTTTATTAAATAACAAAAAATGTGACTCAATATGCTCCTTTATTATAAGGAAAGTGGATAGTTTAATTAATATCATACATGTATCTATTGGGGGTTGGGAAGAATGCACAATTTAAGTGGGTGGGGTGTTTATAAATGGTATTCCGAATCTTCTATAGATCATTCGGCATAAGTCAATAAGACAAAATATAATTCACTATGTTAGTTTGCTAATACTTTGAAGTTGTTATTTTCTACAACACAAACTTGTATTGCATTAAAGCCTCATAATCCTAGGGTTCCTATTTAATCCCAAACGTAATGTTGTTAACAAATAAAATAACGGCAACACCAAGGTCATGCAAATTCAATACAATCATGCCCAAAATTCACAAAACTAGTTAGAGGACACATTTCGGTAGTACCATGGCTCTATCCAAAAGAATCACCAAGTACCTCAAAAACCCTTCCATTATTTTAAATTAATGTGTACACTGTATTTGAGATAGCATTATTAGAGGTTTGATTGTTAGAGTTGGTATGGTATAGGTTTGGGGTTGAGATTCATAAGTGTTTTTAAATCAAAGCTTCTTGAAGGGTAACATACTTAGCATAGCTCATATAGTTTTTGCGTCAAGGCTTAATTATGGGATGACAATCAATTTTGGTTTTGATTCAAATGTAGGTGGGCAAAGTACCCTTAGTTCACAAGGTGGAAATAATAAGGGGATATAAATGTAACCAAACAATATGTACATATGATATCCAATAAAAATATAAAGGCATTAGAGAAAATTATTATTAAAAGTACCTTTCTCTAATCCATGATTACAAAAATGATGGATTAGAGAAATGTAGTAATCATAAATGCCCTTGTCAATTATTGTAGTGCCTTTAAGATTATCTTAGGGTACCCAGAAATTAATTTCAACTCCTCATGACTACAATACCAACCTTAGGTAGGTGGATGTCTTATAGTGGATAGTGTAGGAGAAGATGTCAATGGCCTTAAATATTGTAAGTCACCCACAAGATGAAATTTGAAATATAGGGGCTTGAATATTTCTCAAAATTTATTGGTATTATCGAATTACCTTTGAATTGTTTTGTAGAAATTATGAACTTCAAAAAAAAAAATTTAAAATAGGCTCTATTGCTACTAAGGATGATAAAGGAAAATGTTTCATTCCTCATGGATTGTTGGATACGATTTGACATGGAAAGATATAATGGCTCACACTACTCTAAGAGAAAATCATTTTACCTTTTCCTTTAAAGCCTTAAGAACATACCACATGACACCTATCAAGAAACCCCATGAAAAAACACCAGAATATACAAGGTGAGCCTTATTGTTCAATAACAAATACTAAGCATATAAAAAGTAAATGGATTTTCTATTAAAAAAAATGAAATAACAATGGGTATTGACACTAAAAACTCTATACATTGCATCTCAAATATTTTTGCACCACCAAATTATGATTGTTCAAAATACATAAATTTGTCCCTACGTGCCTCAAAATTAAAAAAATGGCAAGGATGATATACTCTAGTTTCACAAGTCATGTTGAAAATATGTTGGAAGGAACACACCATCTACCAGATGATATTTGACTAATGCTATATCAATAGATGATCTAGGTGGAACACAAAATAAGTTAGGGATCCCCACTATAAGAAATAGAACAACAATAGTTTTATTTTTGTGTAGATACCATGGGTTTCTTCTAATAACGGATAAATATTAATATTTATTACATCATGACTATTATAAAATTGTCATGAATGATTAGAGGTGACTCACAATAAATGGCCTTTGAGGCAAACTTGGTGCATGTGTAGAACATGAAATGGAGAGGTCATGTAGGCATAATTGAGTGAAGAAAGGAAGTAATGGATCTCATGCAAAGATTATTATAGTTGATCTATATTATATTAAGAATGAGGGGAGTTGAGAGGGTTCAGACCTGGATGTTGATTTGAATCAACATTTGGCATAATTTAGAAGATCCCAACATAGAGGTGGCTCCAAAAATCCTTGAAAAGGGATCTACCCTGAGGGGAATCTAGTGTCATATTGATGAGAGATGCAAATGTAGGTGCACCATCTAGTGCATTTAATGGATTAATGACCAATGCAACTTGGTGGGTGCCAACATGGAAATGTTAATGAAAATATCTAAAGAGGGAAGGAAGTCGATAGAGATGTGGTGTCTACTATGACATAATTACCATAATGAAGAACCCTCCAAAACCATTGGATGAATAATTAATTATCAATTAGGTTTTTTACCTTGTTGGTAGTGTTTAGGAGAGAAACAACGTGAAACCAACCACAAAATAGAGGTGGGGCCCACATGAATAGGAAATTTATAATCAATACATTTATAAATTTAAATGAATTCAATGCTAAAGGATTATTTGGAAGATGTAAGGACTCATTTGACTTGTAAAATGAGTGTCTTTGATTAAAACCAAGGCACTAGGAACCAATAGGGGCTCATGCAAGTGCTATGGCATCTATAACTCATGCTTTGAGTTGCACAAACCAAGGAAGTTGATCTAAAACCTAAAGAGGATGCATCTTAGGGACCTAGGATTTTATATGACCTAACTAAAAATAAATCGTGAGGAAGCCATTTATAGTAGCTTGAATCACTTTAATGGAATGTGTAGGACACACTACTTTTTTGTGACTTACAAGGGCATCTTGCCCAAAAGATGGAGATCCCAAAACATTGTCCATTAGTATTTATGGAATCACACCTTCAATAAAATATCACAAAGTGTTTTCTTGACCAAGAGAAGCCTCCTTTTATTTTTTGAAGGAGAGTACATGTTCAATTGTGTATGTATTTCTTATGTCTCTTGGTCCACTAGAATCTTAGTAGAATTTAGTTGGTCCCAATTCATATTCTAAAAGTCTCCATGGGATAAGGTGGCCCAATCTTCTAAGTTGTGGACATAAAATTGAATGGAAGAAACATAATATAAAAGAGAGAAGAATAAACCAAAAAAATTCCATGGAGATTATACTAAATAAGTAAAAAGTATTACCTAAAAAGGAAAAAACATTTTCCCTTGGGAAGCAAGCTCCTGTTAGGTTCTTTTTTTATTAAACTACCCTAATGTGCTAAGCTCACTGACAAGTTTTTGAAACCAAAATAATTTGTAGGTAGTGCACATACTTCTTCAACATCACCAACTATAGTAGCTTGTACATATAGTTTAGCAGTTGCATCTAGGTTGTTGATAATGGGGCTGGAATATCAGGGTTACGTTATCTAGCGCATGGGGAATAACCAACTAAATATTAAAATGGTCAATGCATTTAGGGGTGCTCACCAACATACTTATATACATGTTGACTCTTTCAGATGGATATTGCTATTATAGATAGCTAGATAAACAAATATCATTTCATTAAGGCGGCAATGATTGGAAGCAAACAAATAGGAGGTAGTAAAGAAGCAAAACCTTATGGAGGCATTTTGGTGGATTTATCCTTGGATGAGAAAAATATTCTAGTTCAAAATCGATTCTGGAAATAAGTCTCTCACTTGCAACCTAGTACAAATTTATCTTATGGAAGAGCACACAATCTAAACGAGTCTCAGAATAGTGGAGTCACTAGATGAATGACCACTTCTTAGAAAGAAAAGTCTCTCTTAATCTTCACCAAAACTAGAGAGTACCCAATCGAAGCATAAAATAACATGCATTGATGTGAATTCAAGTATCAAAACCAATTGAAAGAGTAAGTTGATCTCATGGGGTATGCCAAAAATTTAATTATTAGTGGTGGATTTTCATTTATAGTAATTGAAGGCAATGCTCCCACATGTGAAAAGGGGTACTTTCAACAATATACAAACAAGGGGCATCAAGAGCCACCTAAGTTTTGGGGGTTTATATAGTCAAGAATACTATTACCAAATACACCTAAAAATAAGAGAAACTCAATGCATGCTATTGCTACCACTATGAGATGATTTAGAACAAAACTACTTCAAAGTCTAATCTACCATACATTGATTGATTCAAGGAAAAGGGGCACAAAAATGACATGGATTCAAAGATAAAGAAGGTTGAGATAAATAAATGAAAAAGAGTGGGTGAAGGAGCACTGAAAAGAGTTGACTTGTCAACCTTCTCTACAACACGCAACCATTCCTCCTTTACAAATAAGTGAGCATCTATTGTGAGGCTATCTGAATTTACTCTCTACAATTTCACTTATAATAGATCAACATTAACTAAAATCTATGGCAAGTAGATATTTAATGCAAACAAGTAATCCACTTTATTTTGGGAGTCATATGTAAAAAATGCATGCACTCGCTTATGCAATTAAACTAGGAAACGTCTATCCAACCAATTAAAAGTCAACTCATACAAGAAGACTTAAACGTTTTATTTTTTAAACTCTTCTTTATGAATTGCTTTTTAGTTGACTAGATAGCCACAGGGATTAAATTAAGAGGCCTTCTCTACTTAAAACAAATAGTAGAAAAATACAAAACACTAAAACACATTCAAATTACTAACAAACTAAATACTTTTAATAGATATTATGTGATTTTTTCATATCAAAATTTTAAATCAATTTTTATAATCAATTGCCAAAAAAATTACAATATTCTAATTTAAATACCATTAAAAAAAAAACTAAATTAAAAAAAAAAAGTATTGATTTGAATTGTTACAAGTAATTGAAGTAAGTATAATTTGTTTTATATTTGATTAACTTTTTAAAGTTCCTATGCTTTATGTCACTTTGAAATAATGTGTAGGAAACTTTTTCCCGTTGATTGTGGCAGTTAAAAATAATATTTGATATTTTGGCAATAATGGGATGTGTAAGGTTGTCAATCAATCACCCTTTCCTAGCTACATGCTATTATAAAGATGAGAAAGATAAATTTTATCATGATATAGATGTTTTATAAAAAATATATATATAGTTTTAAATTTATTTAATTTTTATTCATTTTTTATGTGGAAGGCGTTCTTATATAATCTTATCCACTATTAATAATAATAAAAAATGACTTCTTCATTCCAATTTAATAATAAAAAAATTAGTAATTCTTTTAACTGCTCACTTACTTTACTATGCCAATAATATTTTGATGTCAATTTCAAAATCTACATTATTGAATTTCATTTCAATAATAGGTATGTTGGATTATGAATTATTGAATTCCACTTTAAAGATTGATTTAAAATTTAATTAATTTTTTTTTTTTTTAATTTAGTATGTTTATATTGAAATATTTTTATTTATTTATTAAAAAGTGTTTATTTTACCAATATAAATTAAAATTTGTTTTATTATTAGAAGTTGTTTTATCTTAATATTGATTCAATATATGCTATTTAGTGGCATGATATTTATTTTTAAAATCTTGATAAGAAGAATATTTGTTTTGCTATGTGTTGCTTGGGTTTTGATTTTATACGTTATCATAATATAAGTATGTTAATTAAAATATATTATACTTTTTAATAAATATAAAATAATTTACATTAATATATATGATTTGAATGATAAATTAGTAGCAAATAATCAATCTATTCAGGTCAAGCTGGATAGAATTTTGGTTTCAGCTAAGTGGGACCTCGGTAACAATTCCTCTCTCACAACCCTCCCTTGCACTATTTCTGACCATTCCCCGATCCTCCTTTCTTGGGTTGATAGGCCGGTCTTGGGCCCCATACCTTTTAGGTATGAGATTGTAATGCCCCCGCCAGAAACCCTAAAGGAAAACAACACAACTAGGCAACTAAAGGGTGAAATTTTTTTTTTTAAAGATTAAGTGCATTAATTATAACAATTGCACGTTTATTAACATAGCGGAAGTCTAGCACATGATTTCCTAAGGGTTACCAACGAAGATTAATTCGCAGATTATATTAACACCATGCTTAATCCAATTGTCCATCTAATCAAGAAAATTAAATGCTTAAGATAAAACCTACACATAAATCTAAATTCCATAATGAAAGAATCAAAGTGTTCCAATGCATTTATTTTCCCCATAGATCATATATACAAAAGATTAAAGCAACTGAATTTAACATACATTCCATTGATATAATATTACAAAATCCATAAATACATGGTTTCCAATAATACCACGAATTACAAAGTTACAATGTCAAGGTTACATAATTGTTTGATACAATGACCACAAGGTCTCAACTGAACAATGAACACGAACATGAGCTGGTACATGAACCACGAACCAAGAAACACCAGTGAAGCCTTTCCTCGCCTAAAGATACAATCCAGAACATCCGATGGGAAGTGGCACTACCACCCGACCATGTGATCCCAAAATGGAACCACCCCACCGTGCTAGGAGATAGTAGAAGACCCACAAGCAAGCAAAATAAGATAAATACAACAGAACTACATGACTCCGCAAATATCCATGTGACTCAACTCACAAAGACTAGTGACTCTAAGGAGAGAGAGTCATCGCAAGGCTTAAGGTGGTTACCCTAGGTAGGCCTCCATAGGTCTCGGCCCCCATCCTGGGTTATCCTGGTAACCTCTCCCGAACCCTCGGCTCCATCTAAGCGTCATGTAGACCCTACCAATCCTTTCACAAAGACAAGGTGGTAGGTTTTCCATTCCAGGCCTTCTCACCACATCCTGAGCCTATACAAGCACTCAACCATGTGCAAGGCACATTATCTTAGTTTAATATTTTAGCTATCCACCCCCTAATCAATTATTAGATTATCACTTCTTAACTGACTTTTGAAGGGTTATCCTACCATCCAATTTGGGTGCGGCCCCTGCTCAAAAGCCACTCTCTCATAGGACACTAGCAGGAAAGGTCTCTCTACAAGAACTCTATGGAAAAACTGATAGCCATATCTACTCCTGACAAACCACAGGTGAAGGATACACAATCACTAACCCAGGATTGACCATTTGGAAACATAACACACAATGGCTCACATCACAGGGTTATACAATGACACCTGACTAAGGGGTTAAAAAAACCTTAGTAACAGGACAATAACTCAAATCAAATTTACAATAAAATATGCTTTTACCAGAGAATACCCTTTATTCTAAAGATCCTATAACAAGCAACCTTTTTAAAATAGTAAAAAAAACATTAATTACTTGCAAATGCAGATATTTCAGAAAAGCCGAAAATACACCTCATTGATAAAAGAAAAGAAGAATTGTCATTTGATCAACAAGGCTAAATTAAGAACATAAAAATTAACCTTCTAATGTATTTCCAAGAATAAATATAGAATTTAAAAATATAAGCTTTTCTGGAAATAAACAAATTCTGAATTAACTATATATATAAAATAATATAATATAAGTATATATATATATATATATATATATATATTAAAACATAAATAAATTTACATGATATTAATACAACTTAATTAATAAAATGCCCAAGTTAAAAAAAAACCATATATATAAATATATATATTTTACGAAACACATAATATAAAAAAAAACCGAATTTCTCATATGTCAAAGGCATGCAAACCAGGGCGAATTTAAACGTTAGTCTGGTAGTTTTCTGCTACCCTATGGTAGCATGTTCTACCGCAGGTAGCACTGCTACCTTACGGTAGCAAGTGCTATCGACGGTAGTACAGTAGTACCTACTACCTTACGATAGCAGGTGCTACCGATGGTAGTACGGTAGTACCTGCTACCTTACAGTAGCAACTACTACCGTACAGTAGCAATGCTACCGTCGGTAGTAACTACCGACACCCCCCCCCCCCCCAAAAAAAAAAAAAAAAAAAAGAAACACAATTTTTTAATATATTTTTTAAAAAATATTTAAAAGAAATTTAAATTTTAATAAATGCCTAGATCATATACAAAGATTAAAATTTCACAACCCCCTTTTTAAAAATAAAATATTCAATGGAGAATATATAAAGAAATATTAATTTTTATAGAATATAAAGATCCATTTTCATAGAGAATTAAAAGTCAAATTTTCACAGGGATTAAAAATTAAATTCCATAGGGACAAAAAGATTGATTTTCAATAGAAATAAAAATCAATGCATCCCCACTTACTCCATTTTTATTTACACAAATATCTTCCCTAATCCAATTATTTCTTCACCCAATTTTTTTATAAATTCCTTCAACTAGGAAGAACGCAAAAATTGCATAACACACAAAGAAACTTTTTATGGAACAAAAGAGGGTGAATCTGGCAAAATTTTGCCAGCATAACCCCCTATGATTTTCACAATACCAAAACTAAAACATACAAGAAAGAATCACTAAACATGAGAATCTCCACAATAGAGATTGGAGATTCAAACAACTAAATTAATTTTATTTTAAGAAGACAAAAGAACACCAGACAAAGCAACTCAACCTGTGAAGCTTTCCTGGAAGATTCACGTGGATGAGCTTTGTCCTGCAATAGGGTTTCCAAGCCAATCCCTCTTCTAGCAATCCTCTGATAATTTCTTCTTCAACAAAATATTGCTTCCAAAATAATTTTTCTTCACCAAATCTTTGCCTCCTTCTCGTGAACTCCCAAAAAGAAAAAGATATATTCCCTTTTAACCTAAAATTTTAGGTTGCACATATTTTTCCCAAAAAACCTAATATTTAATTTTATTAATAATAGAAATTTTCTTTTCTTTTCTAATTCCCACCAAACGAATAAATTAACATGCAATAAGTAAAAATCATAACCTTTTCTTTTCTTTTTTTTCTTTTCTTTTCTCATGCAACTTAATTAATTTTCTAAAAAAAAAGAAAATAAAGCAATACTTTAATTCTAATCTATTCTTTTATTCATTTATTTTATTTTTTATTCATTTATTTATTTTATTTTTTATTATTTTTAAATTCTAGGAACAATAAATGAAATTAATCTAATTTATTTTTCATTAAAATTTAAATAAGATATATTTCTAATATAATGTAACTTGCAACTTATTTTAATTAATTAAATTTAAAATCTCAATGCATAAAATACATAATTCCAAAATACCAACTATGAGATAACTCCATAAATTTAATTAATTAATTAAATCCACTAAACACACAAACTGAGCAAACCCCAAGCAAAGATTCATAAAAAGTCAAACGACAAAATACGAAGGCCGAACAAACTGACAGAACGACCAACTGACGACACTCACAAGAGTGTAACAGGGTAAAACGGGGTCAACTACTACCTCCTCCACTTCCATCGGACAAATATAAGGCACGCTCAGACCTGTGAGGCAAGGTGGAGATGATACCCCGTACCTACCTGGTACTTGTACCTGCAATAACCTGCATCACCAAACCACACATGCATATATACAATATAAAAAACACGGCATGCACACCGATAAAGAAGAATCACGATGTTCCCTGTCTCACCAGAGTGAGTGAAGGAAAATTGTCCCCTTGCATCCAATACACTCGCAGACACACAACATATAATTTCACATTGCATATATAAAGTAAAGTGTCAGTACATAGCAATAATCCATAAAATGCCATAAATCAGAAGTACTAAAATACTACAAATAAATTATGCATCTCATATCCATATAAAGCATGAAATAATGTCATATAAGTCTTAATAACGCATCATAGTAATGTATCCACTGAAAGTAAGCAACAGTAAAATATGAGTCTAATGAGTTCAAACGAGGAGGGGTACTACATTCTCCCCCCCAAAACTAGGCTTACTCCTGGAAGCCTAAAACAGATAAGAATAAAGCTCTATCATCTTCACTGCATCCTCCCAAGTTGTCGAGGTCTCGTCATTTGGGTCCCATAGGACCCTTTCCTAGTCGATGGTGCGACCACTGAGGGTCAAATCCTGACGCTGAAGAATGCGCACGGGCTCCATGGAAAGTTTCTCATCCTCAACCTGCAAAGAGTTCCAATCAAGAACATGTGTCACATCAAGATGATAAGGTCGAAGAACTGAAACATGAAAGACATCGTGGATGCGGGATAGACTCCGTGGCAAGGAAAGACAGTAGGCAACAGGTCCTATCCTCTCAAGGATCTCAAAAGGGCCAACAAACCGATGCACCAACTTAGAACCCTTTCCATAACGGATCGGACTCTTCCATGGACACACTCTCAAGAACACATGGTCGCCAATAGAAAACTGACGATCTACCCTATGAGCATCTACATACTTCTTTTTCCTATCCTATGCAGCTATCAAATGCTCACAAATCCGCTCAACCTGTTGCTCCATCTCTCGAAGAATATCTGGTCCTACAAGCACCCTGTCCTCTAGCTGATCCCAACTCAAAGGAGTGCGGCAAGGACGACCATACAATGCCTGAAAGGGGGACATACCTATGGAGCTATGATATCCATTGTTATAAGAAAACTCCACTAGATAGATATAATCCTCCCAGCGTGACTGATGGTCCATAACATACATGCAAAGCATGTCCTCCAAAACCTGATTCACTCACTTTGTTTGACCATCTGTCTCTGGGTGATAAGTTGAACTAAAGTTCAACTGAGTCCTCAAAGCATGCTGAAGTGAGGTCCATAATGCTGAGGTAAAGATAGGATCTCTATCAGAGATTATCCGCCTTGGAATCCCATGCAATCTCACAACATCTTCCAAGAAGACTCGTGCCACCACTGTTGCCATATAGGAAGCTCGTATAGGAAAAAAATGAGCAACCTTTGTAATCTGTCTACAATGACCATGATGGCATCATGACGATGCAAAGAGACAGGCAACCCAATAATAAAATCCATGAAAATGATATCCCATTTCCAATCTGGTACCAAATTAGGTTGTAAAAGCCCTGTCGGGTATTGATGCTCTGCCTTCACTCGCTGACATTCTAAACATCTCGACACAAAATCAGCAATGTCGTGTTTCATACCAGCCCAATGATAAACCTGTCTAAGATCTATGTGCATCTTCTTGACACCTGGATGTGTCGAGTAAGATGCACGATGGGCCTCAGTCATGATCAAAATGTGAAGATCCTCTAAAGGAGGTACATAGATCCATCCAAGGTGACGAAGAAGTCTATCTGCCTCAAGGTTATATCCAGAAAATCTACCCTGTAATGGCCTTTCGGACTATATCACAGCTCTAACATCCTGATACCAAGTATCCTGAGGAAGAACTCCAAAAATCCTCCCTCTCAAGTCTACTCCAAGGGACAATGTTGAAATCTCATGCCGCCTACGACTCAAAGCATCTGCCACCACGTTCTCTTTCCCCTGAATATAACAAACCTCAAAATCATACTCACAGAGGAATTCCATCCATCTTTGTTGTCGAGCATTCAAGTTTGGCTGCATGAATATATACTGCAGACTACGATGATCACTATGTAGCTCAAACCGATGCCCTAACAGGAAATGTTGCCATCTAACCAAAGCATAAACTACAACTGCCAACTCTAAATCATGAATAGGATAGTTCAATTTGTGGTTTGCGAGACTCATAAGCAACCACACATCCATCTTGCATAAGCACTGCACCTATACCTTCCGAAGAGGCATCAGTGGATACCATAAAATCTCTAGAAGGATCAAGAACTGCCAAAATCGGAGCACTGACAAGGAGTTCCTTCAGGGTACGAAAAGTTGACTCACACTGCTCTGACCAAACAAACTTCTTCCCCTTCCTCTGAAGAGAAGTAATCGGGTGTCCTATCTAGGAAAAACCCTAAACAAAGCGATGGTAATATCTGGCCAAACCCATAAAACTCCAAACTTCTGAAATGTTGGTCGGCACTGGCCAATCCACAATGGCTTGGATATTTGAAGGATCCATAGATACACCTTCTCCCAAAACCACATGACCAAGATAGTTCACCTCAGATTGCAAGAAGTCACACTTTGCCAAATTGGCATAAAGCTGATTCTCCCTCAAGCACTGCAATACCTGACGTAAGTGACCCTCATGCTCTTCCATAGTTCTATAATAAATCAATATGTCATCCAAGAACACAATAATGAAACAATCAAGGTAGGTGCGAAAAACCCCATTCATGAGGCTCATGAAAACTAAAGGCATGTTCGTCAAACCAAATGGCACCACTGTGAACTCATAGTGTCCATAACGAGTATGAAATGCTATCTTATGAATATCTGCATCTTGAATGCGCAACTGATGGTACCCAGATTTCAGATCAATATTAGAGAACACCTTGGCTCCCTTTACCTGATCAAAAAGATCATCTATACGAGGTAATGGATATCAATTCTAAATGGTTACCTTATTCAGCTATCGATAATCAATGAATAACCGAAGAGAACCATCCTTCTTCTTAACGAAGATAACAGGCACACCCCAAGGGGAAACACTAGGATGAATGAACCCCTTGACCAACAATTCCTCAATCTACAACTTCAACTCACTCAACTCCTGAGTAGTCATCCATTATGGAGCTCTCGAGATAGGTTCAGCACCAGGAACCAAGTCTATGCAGAAATCTATGTCTTGTTTCAAAGGCATACCAGGAATATCCAACAGAAACACATTAGCATACTCTCGAAGAATAGGGTGACCATCAAGAGTGATTTCTCGACTCTCTTTTTCATCCACATCCTCAAGAGTAACTACAAAAAGTTGACACCCTCTACGCATGCACCGCTTAAGTTGCATAGTGGAAATCATATGCAGGGATATCGGTCTCTGAACTCCAACAATCTCCACTTCCCTGCCAAGGTCATCTAAACAATCTACTGTCTTCTTGCAATAGTCTACACAAGCACTGTGAGATGATAGCCAATCCATCCCCAACACAACTCCATAAGAACCCAAAGGAATGACTCAAAGGTCAACTAAAGTAACCAGGGATCCTAGGTCCAACTCACAACTAGGAATAAAGGCATCTACAGAGACACTGACACAAGTAGCCAACTCTACTTGCCACCTATCTGCCTGCCTAGTAGACGTGAGTCTGTACCGCTCCACAATGGATGAAGAAATGAAAGAATCTGAAGCACTAGAATCAAAAAGTATAGAGATATGAATTCCACACAACACACCTGCTGCCTCAATAACTATACCCTGATGATCAGCCTTGCAGTCATCCACCGCTGCAAATACTCTATGGGATCTACCTGCATCTCCCACTGTAGGCTCTGATTTTGCTAGCCTCTAACTACCTGTATGGTGGGAACATTGAGGTCACTGCGCAGCTATGTGACTAAACTGCCCACAAGAGAAGCAAGCTCCCCTACCTAGTCCTCTATTACCTGACGACCCACTAGACTGCTGGAAACTTCCCTGGCTAGGGGCGTGAGATGCAGTCTGCGAGGACTACCCTGAAGGGTCCTATCTACTCCTCTGCCAGTTCTTGTTCTTCCTATACTGAGAGTTGCCACCTTGCTAGCCCTGGAACTGTTTCGGTCTCGATGGTTGTCATTGTTGTTGTTGTCCACCCTTAGCTGGTGACTGAGGAGTCCTAAACGGTGCAGCTGACTGGGATTGATTCCCATAAGCTCTATTCCCACTAGAAGGTGCACTCCCTATCTGCACACCTAACTAACCACCTAGTGCATGGCTAAGGTTTAGCTCAACCAATCTGGCTTTCACCAAGGCTATCTCAACTAAAGCTGGCTCAAACACCCTCACTCCTCCACTGATGTGGTCATTCAAACCTCTCAAGAAGTATTGAACAAGCATAGCCTCATCATTACCAATCCTAGAATATTGTTTGAGCTCATAGAACCTATGCTCAAACTGGTCTACTGTCATACCATACTGATGCAAAGCTTAGAACTCATCTGCCTGAGTCTTCCTCCACTAGGGTGAGAGAAATCGTGCCCTGAATCTCTCCAGAAATAGATCCCATGTTACGATGTTAATGCACACACCAATCTTCTCCTCCTCTAATCTCCACTAGATCGAAGCAAAACTATCAAGACACATGATAGCACATCTCGCCTTGGTGTTGCTACTATATGGGAACACAACGAAACACCAATCCAAACTGATAAGCCAGGTCTCTACCTCAAGACTGGTACCCATACCATCAAATAAGGGAAAGTTGGACCTCATCAAGTCCTTTATGTGACCCAAGGAAGCTGGATCTCGGTCAGTTGGGATCTCCCTCCTCCTAGGTGATCTCTCTCTCTCTCTCTGTGGAACCTACTAATGTGACTCCTCAACCTGAGCATGAATAGGTTGATCAACCTCGGGCCTGGGGCCTAACCTTGCCAGAACCTCCTGAAACATCTGTCTCAGCTATTCCCTCTCGAGAACTTGCTCTCCTGCATGTTGTGCATCCTGATGAATAGACTGTTCCGACTCAACACTCACATGAGTGGGTCATGGTGAAGGACTATGACGGTCAGAACCATGGCCTCGTCCTCCACCTCTGCCTCTATTGCGACCACCCATACAGCCACCTCCCCTAGCTTTCCTAGCCATGACCTAGCACTATAAAATAGAAAATGGTTTAGATCTATGGCAAGGATAAAACAGGGGAAACACAAACATTAAGACCTAAGCAAAAAGGTCAAGTTGAATGGGCTCACTACAAACCCAGAGTACCTAGTGTTGAAACTTGGGCTCTGATACCAAATGTAATGCCCCCGCCAGAAACCCTAAAAGAAAACCACACAACTAGGCAACTAAAGGGTGAATTTTATTTTTTTTAAATATTAAGTGAATTAATTATAACAATTGCACATTTAATAACACAATGGAAGTCTAACACATGATTTCCTAAGGGTTACCAATGAAGATTAATTCGTAGATTATATTAACACCATGGTTAATCCAATTGTCCATCTAATCAGGAAAATTAAATGCTTAAGATTAAACCTACACATACATATAAATTCCATAATGAAAGAATCAAAGTGTTCCAATGCATTTATTTTCCCATAGATCGTATATACAAAAGATTAAAGCAACTGAATTTAACATACATTCCATTGATATAATATTACAATATCCATAAATACATGGTTTCCAATAATACCACGGATTACAAAGTTACAATGTCAAGGTTACATAATTGTTTGATACAATGACCACAAGGTCTCAACTGAACAATGATCACGAACATGAGCTGGTACATGAACTACGAACCAAAAAACACCAGCGAAGCCTTTCCTCACCTGAGGATACAATCCAGAACATCCGATGGGAAGTGGCACTACCACCTGACCATGTGATCCCAAAATGGAACCACCCCACCGTGCTAGGAGATAGTAGAAGACCCACAAGCAAGCAAAATAAGACAAATATGATAGAACTACACGACTCTGCAAATATCCATGTGACTCAACTCACAAACACTAGTGACTCTAAGGAGAGAGTGTCATCGCAAGGCTTAAGGTGGTTACCCTAGGTAGGCCTCCATAGGTCCCAGCCCCATCCTGAATTATCTTGGTAACCTCTCTCGAACCTCCAGATCCATCTAAGCACCATGCGGACCCTACCAATCCTTTCGCAAAGACAAGGTGGTAGGTTTGCCATTCCAGGCCTTCTCACCACATCCTGAGCTTATACAAGCACTCAACCATGTGCGAGGCACATTATCTTAGTTTGATATTTTAGCTATCCACCCCCTAATCAATCATTAGGTTATCACTTCTTAACTGACTTTCGAAGGGTTATCCTGCCATCCACTTTGGGCGCGGCCCCCACTCGAAAGCCACTCTCTCTCATAGGACACTAATAGGAAAGGTCTCTCTACGACAACTCTATGGCGAAACTGACAGCCATATCTACTCCTGACAAACCACAGGTGAAGTATACACAATCACTAACCCAGGATTGACCATTTGGAAACATAACACACAATGGCTCGCATCACAGAGTTATACAACAACACCTAAGTAAGGGGTAAAAAAAACCTTAGTAACAAGACAATAACTCAAATCAGATTTAAAACAAAATATGCTTTTACCAGAGAATACCCTTTATTCTAAAGATCCTATAACATGAAATCTTTTTAAAACAGTAAAAAAACATAAATTACTTGCAAATGTAGATATTTCAGAAAAGCTGAAAATACACCTCATTGATAAAAGAAAAGCAGAATTGTCATTTGATCAACAAGGCTAAATTAAGCACATAAAAATTAACCTTCTAATGTATTTCCAAGAATAAATATAGAATCTAAACATATAAGCTTTTCTGGAAATAACCAAATTCTAAATTAACTATATATATAAAATAATATAATATAAGTATATTAATATATATATTCATCGAATATATATCATATACATATATTCATATTACTAAATATACCTATAGTAAAACATAAATAAATTTGCATGATATAAATACAACTTAATTAATAAAATGCCCAAGTTAAAAAAAACCATATATATAAATATATATATTTTACGAAACACATAATATAAAAAAAAAAAGAATTTCTCATATGTCGAAGGCACGCAAACCAGGGCGAATTTAAACATTGGTCTGGTAGTTTTCTGCTACCCTACAGTAGCATGTACTACCGTAGGTAGTACTGCTACCTTACGATAGCAGGTACTACCGTCGGTAGCACTACTACCGACTAGTAGCAGGTACTACCATAGGTAGTACTTCTACCTTACGGTAGCAGCTACTACTACCGGTAGTATTGCTACCGTAAGGTAGCATTGCTACTGTTAGGAGTAACTACCGACCCCCCCCCCCCCCCCAAAACCCAATTTTTTAATATATATTTTTTTTTAAAAATTAAA
Organism: Cryptomeria japonica; assembly: GCF_030272615.1. NCBI lineage: Eukaryota > Viridiplantae > Streptophyta > Pinopsida > Cupressales > Cupressaceae > Cryptomeria > Cryptomeria japonica. The sequence continues at coordinate 52,201,708 of NC_081415.1, read as the reverse complement.
GGAAATTTTAATTTTAATAAATGCCTAGATCATATACAAAGATTAAAGTTTCACAACCCCCTTTTTTAAAAAATAAAATAAAATATTCAACAAAGAATATATAAAGAAATATTAATTTTTACAAAATATAAAGATCCATTTTCACAGAGAATTAAAAGCCAAATTTTCATAGGGATTAAAAATTAAATTCCGTAGGGATAAAAAGATTGATTTTGAACAGAAATAAAAATCAATGCATCCCCACTTACTCCATAGTTATTTACACAAATATCTTCCCTAATCCAATTATTTCTTCGCCCAATTTTTTTATAAATTCCTTCAACCAAGAAGAACGCAAAAATTGCATAACACACAAAGAAACTTTTTATGGAACAGAGGAGGGTGAATCTGCCAAAATTTTGCCAACATAACCCCCTATGATTTTCACAATACCAAAACTAAAACATACAGGAAAGAATCAATAAACATGAGAATCTCCACAACAGAGATTGGAGATTCAAACAACTAAATTAATTTTATTTTAAGAAGACAAAATAGCACCAGACAAAGCAACCCAACCTGTGAAGCTTTCCTGGAAGATTCACGTGGATGAGCTCTATCCTGCAACAAGGTTTCCAAGCCAATCCCTCTTCCAACAATCCTCTGATAATTTCTTCTTCAACAAAATGTTGTTTCCAAAATAATTTTTCTTCACCAAATCTCTAGCTCCTTCCTGTGAACTCCCAAAAAGAAAAAGATATATTCTCTTTTAACCTAAAATTTTAGGTTGCACATATTTTTCCCAAAAAACCTAATAATTAATTTTAGTAATAAAAGCAATTTTATTTTCTTTTCTAGTTCCCACCAAAGGAATAAATTAACATGCAATAAGTAAAAATCATAAACTTTTCTTTTTTCTTTTTTTTTATTTTCTTTTCTCATGCAAATTAATTAATTTTCTAAAAAAAAAGAAAATAAAGCAATACTTTAAGTCTAATCTATTCTTTTATTCATTTATTTATTTATTTATTTATTGTATTTATTTTTATTTTTAAATTCTAGGAACAATAAATGAAATTAATCTAATTTATTTTTCACTAAAATTTAAATAAGATATATTTCTAATATAATGCAACTTGCAACTTAATTTTTTAACTTATTTTAATTAATTAAATTTAAAATCTCAATGCATAAAATACATAATTCCAAAAATACCAACTATGAGATAACTCCATAAATTTAATTAATTAATTAAATCCACTAAACACACAAATTGAGCAAACCCCAAGCAAAGACTCATAAAAAGTCAAACGACAAAATATGAAGGCCAAACAAACTGACAAAATGACCAACTGACGACACTCACAAGAGTGTAACAGGGTAAAATAGGGTCAACTACTACCTCCTCCACTTCCATCGGACAAATATAAGGCACGCTCAGACCTGTGAAGCCAGGTGGAGACAATACCCCGTACCTACCCGATACTTGTACCTGCAATAACCTGCATCACCGAACCATGCATGCATATATATAATATAGAAAACACAGCATGCACACTGATGAAGGAGAATCGCGATGTTCCCTGCCTCACCAGAGTGAGTGAAGGAAAATCGTCCCCTTGCATCCAATACACTCGCAGACACGCAACATATAATTTCACATTGCATAGATAAAGTAAAGTGTCACTACATAGCAATAATCCATAAAATGCTATAAATCACAAGTACTGAAATACTGTAATTAAATTATGCATCTCATATCCAAATAAAGCATGAAATAATGTCATATAAGTCTGAATAACACATCATAGTAATGTATCCACTGAAAGTAAGCAACAACAAAATATGAGTCTAATGAGTTCAAATGAGGAGGGGTACCACAGAGATTATGTGGCATTCTCACCCAGAGTTTAAACAGTGCATCCAAAATTGGTGGAACACACCTATTCAAGGTTCTCTATGTTTAGAGTTTCTAAAAAGCTGGAAATAATTAAGAGGGAGGTAAAAGCTTGGAATAGATCCTCTTTTGGAGATATCTTTAAGAGAAAGAAGGAGATTGAATCTAAACTGGACCAACTCCAAAGAGACATTGTTGAGGGGGACACCTCTATGGATATCCACAAAGAGGAGGAACGATGAAGACAAAAATGGAAAGACATTATGGGCCTTTAAGATATCTACTGGAAGCAAAGATCCAGAATCCAATGGCTAATTGAGGGGGACAGGAACACCTCCTTCTTTCACAGGTTAGCATCTAGGCATAAGAGGAGAAACATTATCCATTCCTTATTCAATGACAAGAATGAATAATTGGTGGGGACTAACGAAATTGGGCAATGGGCATCATATTTCTTCATTAATGCTTACACTATTGACATGGTGAGAGAACCTACTGAATTAAGAGATAAGTTGCTCAACCTTATCCCTCCAGTCCTAAATGATGCTGACAATGAGTTGCTAATGTGTCAAGTTACCAAAGATGAAGTTAAAGAGGCAGTTTTTGCTATGGCTTCCTATAAGGCCCGAGGCCCCGATGGCTTCCCCCCAGCCTTCTTTCAGGTGTTTTGGGAGATTGTGAAGTATGATTTGATTAAAGCCACTAGAGATTTCATTCGAACAGGGAACCTTCTAAATAAATTGAATAATACTTTCATTGTGTTGGTTCCCAAAGTTCTCGATCCAAAGCTTATAACTAATTTTCGTCCTATCAGTCTGTGCAATACAGTTTACAAGATCTTTTCTTAATTTGTTGTTAATCGAATCAAACCTCTTCTTGATAGATGTATTAGCCCGTCACAGAGGGGTTTTGCTCCTGGCAGGCAGATCCTCGATGTGGTCATCACTACTCATGAAGTCATTCATTCCATAGAGAGGAGTTGCAACCCAAGTATGGATTTTAATTAACTTGACATCTCTAAAGCTTATGATAAAGTTAACTAGAATTTCCTGTATGTTGTCCTATCCAAGTTGGGATTCCATGAAAGATTCCTCAATGTTATCAAGGTGGTTGTGGAAAGTGTTCACTACTTGGTGATGGTCAATGGCACTCCTTGGGGTTTTTTCAAGGCTGGGAAGGGCCTAAGGCAGGGACACCCCATGTCACCTTACTTATTTATTATGATGGCAAAAGTTCTGAGCAGGAACTTCTCCTACTTGATCAGGAATGGAAGAATCTTGGGTGTGAAAGCAGCTTCTACCCTTCCCCCAGTGGTTATCCAGCAATTTGTCGAAGACACTTTCCTGTTTGCCCATTCTTCTGTTGTTGAAGCTAAAGAATGGAAACACCTGTTGGAGGATTACGCCAAGGCCTCAGGACAACTTATTAACTATAATAAGAGAAAAATTGATTTTTTCAACACAGATAGGAATCTCCAAAGTAAGTTAATCAAAATTCTTGGATGTTGTTCTGCTAATCTCCCCGATTCCTACTTGGGTCTCCCCTCACGATTAAGGAGGTCACTCGCTAATTTTGGGACTCTATTTTAGAAAGAATGCAGAAGAAACTTGCTAGATGGAGAGGTAAAACTCTGAGCATTGTTGGAAAACTCCAGCTTCTATCAACTTCTCTTCAAGGTATTCCTGTCTATTTTCTATCTTTATTTAAGATCTCTATTGCTATGGCTAAGAAACTTGAAAAAATCCAAAGGAGCTTTCTGTGGACTGGTATGGAGGAAAAATCTAGACTCAGTCTTGTCAACTGGGAGGTGGTTTGCAAACCCAAGTATATGGGAGGGCTAGGGATTAGAAAAATTTTGGACTTGAATAAGGCCTTGCTGACTAAAATTGGCTGGAATCTTGCTATAGGTAGTACTGACTGGTGTAAGATTATGCGGGCTAAGTAATTCAACCACACCCCCTTTTCTTTCCTTTTATCCTCTCATGACCTCCCTTCAGGATCTAAAATATGGAACAACATTGTCAAAATCCGAAAACTGCTTAAGGAAGGCCTAAAATGGCAGGTGGGCAATGGTAAGAAGATTAGATTCTGGGAGGATAACTGGATTAGAGATAGACCCCTAGCCTTTACTCATTTCAGCTGCCTCATGGGGAGTCTCAAGGACTCACTTGGTCCTCTCGTGGTGAATTACATATCCCCCCTTCATCATTGGAAGAGGCTTTCTAATGGCCTGGGGGATAACACTCATTTGAGTCATTTGGCGGGGGATCTTCAATTGATTCTTGAGGAGGTCAGGATTCCCCTATCCCCCCATGCTGACAAGTTTTTCTAGGCAAAGAATTCCTTTGGGTCCTTTAATGTCAAGTCGGCCTACAATCTTCTCATCACTCCTGCCAATGATTGCTACAGTTGGAGGAAAATTTGGAATTCACAGCTTATTCCAAAAATTAATTTTTTCTTGTGGATGACTCTCCATGGGAAGATCCTAACCATTGATAACCTTAAAAGGAGAGGCTTTTTGACGGCCAATTGGTGTGTGTTATGTAATCATGTTGAGGAACGTATCAATCATCTCTTTATTCATTGTCCTTTCGCCTCCATGGTCTGGTAAATAGTCTTACAGAAAATCAACATCACTTGGACCTTCTTAGAAGACCTGCAGCAGTTTGTCATCAACCGGTAGTGCCTGTCATCTCACCCCCCGATCAGACAGTTATGGAAATTTATCCCTCCTCATATCTACTAGAACATCTGGAAAGAAAGGAATAACCGGATCTTCCATGATACCAACAACATTGTGGACACATAACGGAGAAGCTTCTTAGGGAGAATGCTCTAGTCTGCAAATGGAAAAGCCCACAATATGCCCCTTTGGAGATGGATTGCAGTTGGGTTAGGAAATGGAAATTTCCTGACAACTTCCTCCACTATGACAATTCTAAAAGTTTGGAGAGATTCAACACTAGATGGTCGGCCCCTTCCCCCTCATGGTTTAAACTCAACTTTGATGGAGTCGCCCGCAATGGGGTTGCGACAGGAGGTGGAATTATACATCAAATATCTTGAGAAGCTACAATACACGAAGATCTTGTACATCAATAGTTTTCTTTTGATTAAGCACATGAGAATCTCTGAAGAAGTTCAAACTTATATTTTCCATTCTACACCTAAAAATAAGAGAGAAACTAAATGCATGCTATTGCTACCACTATGAGATGATTTAGAACAAAACTACTTCAAAGTCTAATCTACCATACATTGATTGATTCAAGGAAAAGGGGTACAAAAAGGACATGGATTCAAAGATAAAGAAGGTTTAGATAAATAAATAAAAAAGAGTGGGTGAAGGAGCACCAAAAAGAGTTGACTTGTCAACGTTCTCTAGAACACACAACCATTCCTCCTTTACAAATAAGTGAACATCTATTGTGAGGCTATCTAAATTCGCTCTCTACAATTTCACTTATAATAGATCAACATTAACTAAAATCTATTGAAAGTAGATATATAATGCAAACAAGTAATCCACTTTATTTTGAGGGTCATATGTAAAAAATGCACGCACTCGCTTATGCAATTAAACGAGGAAACGTCTATCCAACCAATTAAAAAGCAACTCATACAAGAAGACTTAAACATTTTATTTTTTAAACTCTTCTTTATGAATTCCTTTTTAGTTGACTAGATAGCCACGGGTATTAAATTAAGAGACCTTCTCCACTTAAAAAAAATTGTAGAAAAATATAAAACACTAAAACACATTCAAATTACCAACAAACTAAATACTTTTAATAGAAATTATGTAATTTTTTCATATCAAAATTTTAAATCAATTTTTATAATCAATTGCCAAAAAAATTACAATATACTAATTTAAATACCATTAAAAAAAAAAACTAAATTAAAAAAAAAGTATTGATTTGAATTGTAATTTAAGTAAGTATAATTTTTTTTATATTTGATTGACTTTTTTAAGTTCCGATGCTTTATGTCACTGTGAAATAATGTGTACGAAACTTTTTCCCGTTAATTGTGACAAGTAATTGAAGTAAGTGTAGTAGTTAAAAATAATATTTGACATTTTGGCAATAATTGGATGTGTAAGGTTGTCAATCAATCACCCTTTCCTAGCTACATGCTATTATAAAGATAGAGAAAGATAAATTATATCCACATCTTAATTATTAAATAATTTTATCATGATATTGATGTTTTATTTTATATATATATATATATATATATATATATATATATATATATATAGCTTTAATTTTATTTAATTTTTATTCATTTTTATGTGGAAGGCGTTCTTATATGAATCTTATCCATTATTTTTTGAAATCAAGGGCAAAAAAACTAAGAAAGCAAAACAAAATGTAAAGATAAGCATCAAAGTTGAAAATGTAGTTTCAAAGATCTTTATTCACTAGCTTTCTTTCTTTATAATATAATAATCTATTAAATGGAATTTTTTTTCTAAATATAAGTATGCTACATATTGTTTAATTTGCTTTCATTTTGATTTAATTTTAAATAGTTTTTAAGAAGTACAAAATTCTATATACTGGCAATTGCACCTTAGTGTGCAATGGGTGTGTCGAAGAGGTACAGAAGGTCAATTAGGGCAAAATTTGGTCAATTTTTTGCATAAATTTGTGTATTACATGAGATCAATTGGTAGACCAAATTGAGAAAATAATGTTGCTTGTGAAACAAAAGTCTCAATGGAGAAGTGATAGTTTCAAATCCACTTTGCATTCTCTTACAAGGTTCCAATTATAACTAAAACAAAAAAATTCAATTAGAAAGAAAACCACTGATCTCAATAAGGAAGTTGAAAACTTCTTATAGGGTATGCCAAAATAAAAGATAGATTTCTAATTCAAAAAACAAGTATTCTACAATAATTAAAATTTTAATAAGACAAATAAGTAATAACTATAAATTAAATGAACTATAATAATTTTGAATTATTATTTGTAATTTCATTAAAAACTATAAATAACTAAAAATAAGATTTTCACTTAATGAAAAATTAATCATTTAAAAAAGTAGAGAAAAAGCTAATTCTTTCTTTTTTAACATTTTTGTCTTTTCCACTTTTGAAACTTCAAAAAAATATGGAATAATCAAATAAAAACAAATACCATTAAAAGATATTATTATAAAAGCAAAAAATAGTAGATTTTTCTTTTGCACACATTCTTTTTCTAACTAATTATATTAAAGTATATTTTTTAGTTTTTAATCATTTTTTTTTTAATTATTAATGAAAACCTACGATTGAGATCAATTCAATCGTCTTGCATCCTTCTAGTTAACTTTAAACCATTTATTTCAATAAGGAAGTTGAAAACTTCATATAGGTTATGCCTTCAGCATAATTATTTTTTGAGCTTGAGAAATATTTTTATTTTATTTTATTTCTTTTGGACTTCTTACTTATTATTTATTAACGTTTTTAAAAGGTTTATATTAGTAAAATAAAAATTGGTAATATATTAATAGTTAATTATATATTTTTAAAAATTAATAATAAATTATATGTTTAAGACTTTTTAATAATATATTATTAAGTGATTTTAAGATATATATTATATGGAATTCTAATAATATTATTATTTATTTTTAAAATATATATACATAGATCTAAATAATAATATTTTTTTAATAAATATAATTATTTTTTGAAATAATTATATTAATTATAATTATTCATATATAGCTTGAATTAAATAAATAAATTGTGAACAGACATTTTACCTTATTAATAGGTTTCATTTTATCTGTAACTTTTAACATAAAATTTAAAATTTTGGCTTTAATAATTTAATATAGTTTACTTTTATTTTAATATTTAATTTGAAGTACAATTTTATTTTTTTAATTTACTTTGTTTAAGAACTTAATTATATTTACACTCAAACTTATAATAATTTTTAATTTGTTTTTTATATTAAAAGCAGTATAACAAGGGTATTGTCCCTATAGCAATCATAGCTCGAAGGCATCCAAAATTAAACAACAAAACTACCGCACACCAATAACATCACAAGTCACAATAGTTCGACAACAATAACCATAACCATTCATATAGTAACCAAAGTCCAGAGCATCAACTAATAAAGAAACATACCATAGTAACCTAGTAAGTTTATCAAAGAAGCCAAGCTCCTGTAGACAAAAACAACAAAAAGAAAGTCCCCTAAACAATTAGGCGTTACTAGATTTTTTGACACCTTGGCTCGCTTGTAGCAAAGCGTTGTTCCAGTCCTTAGTTAGGAACTTAAAAATTTCCATGTGAATGCCTTCTTCACCCACAACATCACCAAGCACCTTTTCCAACATTAAATAAAGAGAAGTTGTCGAACTGTGCATTGCCCTGAGGTCGAATTTACAAATGTAGTCCATCTTTGATTCAAGCTCAATGAGCTTGTCCTTAACTCTATGGAAATCCTCCCTCATATCCCTCGGCTCTTTCTCAGTCTTCTAACATCCCACAAAACTCTCACCTGCAACATTCATCTTAACATCTTCCTCCATGGCAAACTCATCCAATTTTTCATCCCCAATTGGGTTTCCCTACTCATCTCAGCTATTGTTAACTAACTTCTTGAGGTTCTCATCTAAATTCTCAGGGTTCTCATCCAAATGCTCCCCACCACCATCAACATTCCCTTCATCCCCTTTTTCTTCATAATCTCTGCCTTACTCCCCTTCCTCATCTTCAGAGCCATAATCCACCAACTTATATCCTCTTACCCTTCCCAGACTCACGGAAGGCAAATTTATTCAATTGTATCATTCCTTCATTCCTACTACTCTCCCTTTACTCATCTTCCTCCTTACTTGACTGATAAACAATTGTTATCTTTTTGTGGTGAGATCTTCCCTTTCTTCTTGCTAGTTGAGGCCTTTTGGGTTTTGGGCATATCTATTTCTGTGATTACCATAGAAGTGAAAGGGGTTCTAGGGGAAGCCATGAAAGCAACCTCTGAATGGGGAATGCAATGTTTGGTCCAAGCACTAGGTGCACCAATTAGCAAGAGGGAAGCATTCATGGCAAGGGCTTCCATAACCACAATGTTTCTAGGCAGACATAGGGCAAGATGAAACAAATATAGCCTGTAAATCAAACCCTGGTGTAAGTGCGCCATCTTTTTATCTTGTTTTTACATATCAAGGGCCTCTTTGACAAAGTGTTCCAAGGAATGGAACAAATAGAAAGGGAAATAAATGGTTTCATGGTTCCTAAAATGGTTTAGGAGTGACATATGATAGAAATAATAGACTTTATGATGACCTTCAAGAGTAAAATATTTCATTATCATTAAACATGCCACTTTCCAATGGTTGGGGAGCTCTTCTCTCACATTACCACCTTGCAACTTGACGGGGGTTTCCTTCCCACAAAAGAACCAGTTCAAACTTTCAATATTCACAACATGGCTCTTTCTCTTCCACTTCTTGCCTTCCATGTAGAGGCCAATCACCTATGTGATCACTTCCTCACTAACCTTGAACGAGATACCACCCACATTGACCCTCCTGTTCACCCACGATGTAGCAAATTGAATCGACAATTCTTCATCAAATCCTTGCATATGTTCAAGATAACCATCAACTCCTCCTTCCTTGCAAACATGTCACACAATTTCAATGTTTTTTAACTCATCCAGAGAATTTTCAATTTGTTAATATTGAATTTATCTTTCAATTATTTTTAGTATTGTTTATAATCTATTAATTATATTTTTTAGGTACATATTTTATTAATATCTCAACTCTAAAAAATTAAGTATTAATTTTAATTTTTAATTATTGATGAACTTAATAAGTTGATTATTTATAATTAATTTTTATTAATATTTAGATTTTGATATTTTTTTACATTGCATTTAATTTATCTTATTTTATTTTTTTCATTTTGATTTAAGTTTGAAATTTATTTTAATTATTTATGTCTTCCTATAAAATTATAAATAATAATTAAAAGTTATTAGGATAATTTAATTTATAATAATTTATCTTTTTAAAAAAATTATAATTGTAGAAAAATCATATTTTGATTTTTTTATTTTAATCTAGGGTTCTTCCCATAGTGTGATGGTTAAGTGGTGTTGGTGGTGTTGTGACCACTAAGGTTCAAACCCCCATCCGATCATTGTGAATGTAGACGTGTGCCTTTGTTGATCCAATGTGCTCGCAAGTTCGAGCCTAAGCTTTGTTAAATGGGAATGAGGTCGGCCATTTGTAACCTCACCAATTTATATATATTTACACACACACACACACACACACACACACACACACACACACACACACACACACACACACACATATATATATAGATACATGTATATATACATACATGTATATATATGTATATATATCTACATGTATATATATGTATATATATCTACATGTATATATATGTATATATGTATATGATGTCATGGAAATGGGGACAAGGCAACAACAAAGTTCAATGTTAATAAGTTAGTTTCAACCATAAAAACAAAACAAAGAACTAAAAACCATTCCAAACATATCAAAAGAGATTTCAAAAAGTATGAAAGAAGTTTAACAAAATAAAAGAAAGGAGAAGAGCCTCCCTAAGATGCTTCCATGATGCCTTTTGATGCTTCTCCCTTGTTTCTCCCCTCTCCAAGTCCCAAATGAGTGTAGCTCTCAGCTTTTAGCACTAGCCATGGATGCCATATGGAGATTCAAGATGGTTGAATATGATAAGCAAATGCTATGCAAGTGTAGATAGTGATTCTATGAAAAAGCTCTATGCTAATACCAGTATAACAACAATACTCTAATGCTTCCTCCTTTGCTTGAGGAGAAGGGTTCTATTTATAGAAGAAATGGGGAATTGAAGGGTTAAGATTGAGCAATCTTAACAAGGGTTAGGATTGAAAGATATTCAATCCATGTGAGACTTTCAACCCAATCCCATGTTGACAAGTGTCACCATGAGGAGGCTTGAGAGGAGAGATAAGGAGCATTAAATGCTTGAGGGGACATGATGGCTACCCTAGTCAAAGAAATAAATGCTTTGAAGAGACACATGGGTTACATGAGGGTTAAGTTAGGGGTCAAAGTCCTTAACCATGGGTGCAAGTGGAATTAACCATTAATGGTCATGTAAGAGCCATAAGTGGTTTGGAAGACTTTAGAGGTTAATTTGTTGAACACACAAATCATTAATTGCTTTTCAAAGACTTTGGAGTCTTTGAGAAGTGACTCCAATTTGCTTAGGAATGTGACAATATTTAGGGGATGGATTAGGTTAATTAGGAAAGGTTTAGAAGAATCTAGAAGGGGTTTAGGCATGCAAGTGAATTTTGTAGAAAAATGCAAGTGGGAGAAATTTTGGTATTTTCAATTAAAATAAAATCATTTATTTCAATTAAATGGTGTAATTTGCATTTGGATAAATATTCAAATAAATATTAATTTATTTAAATGAGAAAAAGGAAGATAAAGCATTAAAATGCTTGAAGACTTTGAGGGAAACCATTAAAGGCTTGAAGACTTTAAGGAAAACCATTAAAGTCTTAAGAAGACTTTAAGGGAAGCCATTAAGTTTGAAGACTTTAAGGGAAACCATTAAAGGCTTAAGAAGACTATAGAAGGAAGCCATCACGTTTGAAGACTTTAAAGCCATCAAGTTTGAAGACTTTAAGGGAAACCATTAAAGGTTTCAAGTGGGTGAGGATAAATAGGATTTTAAATAAATAATCTATTTAAAATAGTTGTGCAACTTGCTTTTGTAGGAAAATACAAGTGGGTGGAGGATAAAGGTGATTTAAATAAATAATTTATTTAAAATAATTGTGCAACTTGCATTTGTAGGAAAATGCAAGTGGGTAGAGGATAAAGGTGATTTAAATAAATGTTAATTTATTTAAATGTGAGAGGTGGGATTTTGGGGGATTTAAATAAATATTAATTTATTTAAATGTGAGAGAATATTTAATTAAATAAATATGATTTATTTATTTAATTAATGGTCTGAATTTGGTTAAGTGAATTAAATCAAATAAATTGAATAATTTATTTAATTAATAGGAGAAGAGGGTTAAGATGAATTAATTAAATATTAATTTAAT